>NW_026262615.1:29837500-29928089 GCF_021869535.1 Mytilus californianus
GTGTATTCGTTGACTTTGAAAAAGCCTTCGACTTCGTTGAAAGAAACTCAATTCTGTATAAGCTTGTTTTAAATAAGATAACTGGTAAATTTCTTAGAATTGTAGAAAATTTGTATAAAGATGTTAAATCAAGAGTTGTACATAATAATGAAGCATCTGACATGTTTGTAAGTGATATTGGAGTCCGCCAAGGAGAAAATCTTTTTCCTTTATTATTTTCTTTATACTTAAATGATCTTCATGAATTTTTAGAAAAGAGTGATTTGAAAGGTATACATTCAATTACTTTTGATATAAAAGATGAACTGGATATTTATTTTAAGATATTTGTCTTATTGTATGCTGACGATTCGATTTTACTCGCTGAGACAAGCACAGATTTGCAATTACTTTTAAATAGTTTTTCTCAATATTGTGAAAAGTGCAAACTTAAAATTAATGTGAACAAGACAAAGGTAACAATATTTTCAATAGGTAGACCACAGAATAATTTGAAGTTTTATATTAATAACGAAGAAATAGCAATTGTTAAGAACTATAAATACCTTGGTGTTATATTCTCTAGAAATGCTTCTTTTTTTTGCAACTAGAAAATATCGTAAAGATCAAGCTACTAAAGCTATGTATTGTGTTATTAAGAAGTGTAGATCTAACCATCTATCTATAGAATGCCAGCTCGATATGTTTGATAAAGCTGTTTTACCTATACTTTTATATGGGGCCGAAATCTGGGGATACGAAAATCTTGACATTTTGGAAAGGGTACATTTGAGTTTTTGTAAACGTGTTTTACGGTTTAAAAGATCGACTCAAAATTTTATGGTTTACGGGGAATTGGGAAGATATCCTATTTCTTTATACGTTAAATTACGGATGATAAGCTTTTGGTGTCACCTTCTTGATAACACACTTGATAACAAGATTTCTTCAATGTTATATAAATTAATATATATTAATTTTAATAAGTATGGAATTAAAAACAAATGGTTGTTATGTATCAAAAGTATTTTTGATAATTGTGGAATGTCAAACACATGGCAAAATCAAGATTGTATCTCAAAAAAATGGATTGTGTTGAGCATTGAACAAAAGTTAAAATATCAGTTTAGACAAGAATGGCTAGCAAATGTAAATCAATCATCAAAAGGTCTATGTTATAAATTATTCAAAACAGAACTTAAATTTGAAAATTACATTTCAATTTTATCGTTAAATAATGCACTGAAACTATGTAAATTTAGATGTGGCAATCACCGTTTGCCAGTGGAGACAGGGAGGTGGCAAAATGTCCAAAGACCCGAGAGACTATGCCACCTTTGTGAATCTACTGACATCGGCGATGAATTCCATTATGTAATGGCTTGTCCTTTTTTTCAAAAAAGAACGATTTAAATATTTACCACACTATTGTTGTACAAATGTTAATATTCTTAAATTTAAAAATGTATTCACTACAGTCAATATTGTCTTACTAGATAAATTGTGTAGATTTATAAACTATATATCAGTGAAAGTCTGTCCTCCTGGTTAAATTACATTTATCTATGTATATTTCACACATGCAAAATATGTTGTATTTTGTTTATATTTTCATCTCTGTAACTATATTATTTAGTTAATGAGAATAAAAATCTATCTATCTATCTATTTTTTGAATAAGAAAACACTTATTAAAAAAAAACCATTTTAGATTTTTCTTGAACAATTATGATCATGATTATATATATATATAAATCAGCTTTGTAATTAAAATGTATTCAATAAATTTCAATCACGATCTAATAATTGTGAAGAAAACTAAATGTCAAAGTGGATTCATGGTGCCAATAAATATATCCTTTGCATGATTTAAATTTAATAAATTTTCATTTTAATAACATGATTAACACATGATTAATAAACAGATTTTTTGATAAGTATCAGTCAGAACAATTAAAATTAAAAATATCCGACATATGTTTATACTATATCACAGTCTTCACGCTTAATCACAAGTCCTACAGCATTGGCTTGTATAAAAGAACTGCATGAAAATGTGTTTTGATCTGAAAAATTTTCAAACAGCGACTGTACAAATGTCCTGTATGCAAGAAATATTTCATGAACCCAAAGAAAGAGTTCAACTATTTTAAGAAGCCTGATATAAATATTTTTTGAAATGATTAATTTCAAGATTTTTTCCTCATATAAAAATTGGTCGACAGAGCTCTGGTCGATTATATAGGAAATTACTGAAACATGACTGGACTGTCCCCCTCTTAAAATTTCTGGATCTGCCACTGTCAAATGACTGTGTCAGGATTAATTTCTAAAACTATAATATTTTTTTTCAATTTTTTAATTTTGACCTGTAATTCAATGGGTGTCATCAGTCATGTCATGTCAATTGCTGTTTCTGTTTGTTTGTTTGTTTCTTAAGCAAGCTGTTGGTTTTTTGTTCAGTATTGTTTGAATTCCTCCCATGCAGGAATGTTTGTTATGCTTTTACTATTTCATCATTGTTTATAGAATACTCAAGCCATTGTTTTTCTCTTTTGAATTGTATGACCTCTATTTGCATGATTAGCTCAGCCGACCCAAAGGGCCAAGTGAGTTTTTCTCGTCACTTGTTGTCCATCCCTTCCGTTACCATGAAATAATTTTTATAAAAATATTCTCCTCTGACATTACTTGCGGTATCCACTAGTTGCCATGGCAACTACATGTAATCTAACGAAATTAGTATATTTTGTAAAATTCCCAATTTATATGTTTTTCTTCAAATTTCAATAATAGATATATATATATTATATTGGCAAAGTATGTGGGAATTACTGCTCTTAAAGGACAAATTTTAGCAAATTAAAAACATTTGCCTATTATCATGATCATCTTTATAAACTGACTTTAAATCCAAAAGTGACCAGCTAAACAGTGTACAAATAAGTCATCAGAGCTTTAAACTATTAAATAGGATCATTGTCCTTTGATTTTAACCAATTTTTTAAACTTTTAAAACATGTTTAATAGATAAATATGATAGATAGAAACAAAATTATCAACAAAACAAGAACACTAACATGACTAATAACATGAATAAGTCATAATAGCTAAAATCTTTTTTACATATAATCTTGAAACCTGTCATCGATAACTAGACACTTTAAAAAGGAAAAGTTGTCAGCAGGATATGACTTACAAATATATGTCAACATCACTGAAATTGTCAGTTAAATAAGAATAGACTTTTCATAGAGTAATGACCGTTTAATTTTTTTTTTTACTAAAAGTGGCCATTGTTTAAGATCCAGATGAGCAATACAGGCTCTTGAGAGCCTTTAGTGTTATGCTGGGGCATATTTTAGATTACAAATTAGTATTTTTTGCACAGCGTGTTTGGCAGTACAGTGAAATACATTTCCTTACTTCTGCATCCTTTGGTCTCTAGTGAATAGTTGTCTTATCAGCAGCAAGCACTTGTACTGATTTAATTGATGACTTGAATGCTATGTTTAACTTGTTAAGGTGTCATCAGTATATATTTCCTCAGATGGAATTTTCTTATACTTTGGCAAAATGAAGATTTTACCATGCTATTTTTAAAAATATAATGAAAAAGATGTGTCACCGTGCTATTTTTTAAGTTTCAAGTCTTGTCAATTTGCCAAAATTTGCATAGATTGTTCATGAAAATAATTGTGAATTAAAAGAAATCCATGAGATAGAATTTTGAAATAAATATGAAAAGATAGATTTTATAATCACGATAATGTTCTATAAGAAAAAAGGGTTCCACTGATTTAGTCTTCTTGCTTCAAGTAAAAATTTGAAATTTCACGATCATTCCAGTATATAAAATTTAAAATTTACTATAATAACAGTTATCTCCCCATAATTTCATAAGTGGCTAAGTTGAAACACACAAATATTTGGATTATTCAATAAATCACACTTATTTTATTTATACAAATAAATATTCTTACACATAAATTACAAATCTCTCTCAAAATTTGCTGATTTAGGGAAAGAACTAGATCAATCGCGTACTTCTTTTGTAAAATCCAAGCTGGGATATACAGTGAATCTTCCTAAAAATGACTTTTTTTATATATGCCATTTTGTTGTCTCCTTGATCATGTTGATGTGTACTTTTTTTTTATATCCATATTCATATTGGTTTTGAGAAAAAACATGATAAATACTCATAAGTACAAGGGCCAGAGTGCTATACAAATGTCTTCTGACACTTTTCAAGGGTTTTTCATGTTTTAATCCCTAAAAATGAAATTTAGAATTAAGTTATAAGGTATGACTGCAATATTATTTCTGTCTATTTGAAATAACCTAAAAATGTGGTGCACACTTCAGTGGTGAATCTAGGAGGATGGTTCTGGGGGTTGAAACCCCTATTTTTGGACTATCAATGCATATAGTTGAACCCCCCCCCTTTCTCCTGGGTTGGGAACCCCCTTTCTCCTGAGTTGGGAACCCCCTCCTCTTTCCCCTGGGTTGGACACCCCCCTTTCTCCTGAAATGGGAACCCCCCTTTTTAAGTATGGCTGGATCGGCCCCTGCACTTTTAAATAAAACATGATCTTAAAGACCAAACAAAACGGCATATCGATTTCTACCAGTGATTTTTTCTTAATTTTTTTAAGACTGAAGATATTTCATGATTTAAGGAATAAAATATGATGAAACAAATTGGGGTTTAAGTACAAATTAAGGGCATATAAACATGATCTTAAAGACCAAACAAAACAGCCAATTAATTTCTACCAGTGAATTTTTCTTAAAATTTTGAAGACTGAAAATATTTCATGATTTAAGGAATGATATATGATGAAAAAAATGGGGGTTCACTGACTTCGTTTCGTCACCATAGCAATCCCAGTTAAGTGTGTTACCGTAATATGAACAATATTTGGTTGTTGTTTATAATTTCAAATAATCCAAAATTATCCAACCAACAGGCATAATTCTTTTTTTAATAGAAACAGTATATTTGTATCCATCAATTTAAGATTGTAGAGTTTAAGATTCTTGGTGGTTTGATTTTAAAAATTAAGATTTATTTCATTCCCGCCAAAAATAATCCATAAGAATGGAAAAAGTTTCCAGTATTAAAAAATATCTACCAGTAATTTCTTCTTAAGAATTTCAAGTAAGAAAGTGCTTTGTGTTATCTTTCAAATAAAGTCACAAAAACTATATGTCACCGACCTGTCAACATGTTCCCCCGCCGTAGCGGTGGGGGCATTAAGTTGTATCCTTGTCCGTCTGTACGTACGTCCGTACGTCCACAAAACACAGATTAAGTTTGAATTTTGGCGGCGTCACTTCAACCGTTCTAGAGTTATGCCCCTTTATAAATGGAAAATTGCAATTTTTTATTTTCTTCTAAATATCAAGTAATTTTTAAAATTGGAGTTATCTTCCTTTGTCCATGATTAAAGTTGAATCAACTACAATCAATGCTTTATACAATGCAACGTTTAATTTTGACTTCCACTGATAAAACACAGATCAAGTTGAATTTGGGTAGTGTCACTTTAACCATTATTGAGTTATGCCCCTTTATAAATCGAAAGATTGCAATTTTTTTAGTTTCCATTCTGTAACTTAAGTTTGCCCCAACCATACATTATGAAACCTATACACAATATTCATTACCACAAAACTAAGATAAAGTACATTTTTTTTGTTTCCGTTTTCTAACTTTAGTTTGCCATGTTTGCCTCAACCAAATGTTATGAAACTTATATACAATGCTTATTACTACATAATACAGATTAAGTACGAAATTTCGTGTCGACACTTTTACCATTCTTGAGTAATGTCCCCTCATATCATAAAAAAACACCACTTTGCTTATTTGAATATTATACTAAAGAAATCGGATACGGGTCACGGGAATTATTTTGAAATGATAGGGAATTTTGAAAAAAAATGTCTGTTTTAACTTTAATTTAAGTAATAGACAGGTTGCGGGGACAGAAAATAAATATACACAACAAAATACACCATTTAAACGAAACATAATGACCGTCGTTGCAAAAATCAAGGTTCCTGAGCTATTTTAAAGATCGAAGCGAGAGGCTTTTAACATTGCAGTATAACATACAGGCTAAAATGGCTGAAACGTCAAATTTGCAAAAGAGGGACGAAAAATACCAGAGGGACAGTCAAACTCGTAGATCGAAAACAAACTGACAACGACATGACCAAAAATAAAAAGACAAACAGACAAATAATAGTACAGATGACACAACATAGAAAACTAAAGACTAAGCAACACGAACCCCACCAAAAACTGGGGGTGATCTTAGGTGCTCCGGAAGGGTAAGCAGATCCTGCTCCACATGTGGGTCCCGTTGTGTTGCTTATGTTATTACAAATCCGGTAAATAGTCTAATTCGGTAAGTCACATTCGTGAAAAGGGAAGGGTATTGTAGTTATGACATAAGGAACATATCCGATATCATCTGTGGAACGGTTATTCCATAACGGTCAACCAACTCGTGATGGCGTCCGTAAAATTTACGAAGGGATGATTTCAACTTCACCATTTGGAACTCTTGGCCTGATAGCTTCCTTGTGAGCAGCAATCCTCTATCAAGGAAATCACGATAGGAAACACAAGCCCGAAAATATCGTATCAATTGGGAGATATATACTCCGTATGCAGGCTCTGCTGGAATGTTGCTACATAGAAATGGAAAGTTCACAATTGGGAAGCTGAAATCATCTCTTTTGTCGTGTTAAAAATTGGATAACAAGGTCATTAAAAAAAAACAGGTTGCGGGGATGAATCTTGAAACTTGAATGTCCAAAGAATAAGCAAGTCCAAACCTTGTACATGTATGTGTAGTCGTTGAACTCTAGGTTACCACGTAAAGTTAAAATGCCCCTATTTCAAGAAGAATAAACTCACGAAAACACGAAAAATTCACTTAATTCGCGTTCATTGTTTTGATTTTGACCGCCTGACAACTTTACGGAAATATCAGAGTGAATATAAACAAGGACTCTGTGACGGGCAACTTATAATATCCGTGTTTTAAAGATTTTCACTTTTGCTAGTTTTAGGAATTTAAATGTCCTTTTGGGAAAAAAAATGACAACGTATAGAAATTTGTTTTCAATCTTTCGGGTCATTATAGCTTCTTAAAATTGATTTTATTCCAGCAGTAATTTTTTAGAAGTTAATAAATACAAGTTTTGTGTTACAAACCTTAAATTTTGATTTTAATCAAATTCAAATTCAAATATTGGTTTCTTAAAACTTTTGCCTTCAACATTATCTAGAGGATTTATTAAGTAAGATACATGACAAGAGCACATACAATCTCTATCATGTTTTTCCTTATCATCAGCAAACTCAAAATGCAATGTTTTAAAGATTTTTACAGTTTTGCAGTAAGAATAAAATTGAACTTCATTTTGAACGATTTTTTACGGGAATCAGTTAGTTTAATTCAAAATTAGTGCTCTTGGATCACAACTACCATGACTACTAGAGGTACTTTTGTTGGTACATTTGTAGCTCGATTATGCAAATCTCGAAAGATAGTCTTTTGCATGAATTTTTGCTTGATTTCAACTGAATATTTATGGCTGATGTATCTCATTTTTTTTCTTAACGTATTTTAAAGCATACATCATATTTTAATCCTTGAAATACGGGAAATGGGACGTTCTTATCTGCCGCATTTTACAGAGCTAGACACAACGTCATAGCAGGGGCGTTTCTAGGATATTTGAAAGAGGGGGCGTAGAATGAAATATTTTGGGAGTGGAGCGAGTGAAATATTTTTTGGACCTTTTTTTTTGCTCAAAAACATAAAATAATTGTGAAATGCTCTAATGTAACGGTTCAATACAATATTAGCATATTACGATAGTTAATTGTTTTTGAAAAGAGGGGGGGGGCATACGCCCATTACGCCCTCACCTGGACCCGCCCCTGCATAGAGCTTTCTGTTTCAATCAAGTTACATTTAGCGTATGTGCACAGAAATAGGCAGTTTGATCTTAAAAGGCATACAAAGTTTATGTTTTGAAAATATACTTATATCTTAAAGTGTCTGATGTCTTTTTATGCCCCCACTGTTGCTCAGGGGGCATGAAGTTTTACCCTTGTCAGTCTGTACCTCGGTCTGTATGTATGTTTGTACGTCACAAAGTAAGTTTAGTTTTTCTATTTCTAGTTTGCTTCAACCAAATGTCATAAAACTTGTACACAATGCTTATTACCACAAAACCCAAATCACATTTGAAATGGCGTCACCTTAAATGTTCGGGAGTTATGCCCTTTTACAAATGGAAAAATTGTTGAATTTTCAAAATCACTAATCGTAGTAGATAAGTAGTGACAACATATGAATTAATTGAAATGTAGGTAATTTATTGGTGAGACAGCAACCCAACACCATAATAATTAACATCTAGAGTGTCTATTCCATGTATATAAATAAGACTAATTCTTAAATATAAAATAAGAAGATGTTGTATGAGTGCCAATGAGACAACTCTCCATCCAAGTCGCAATTTGTAAAAGTAAACCATAAAAGGTCAAAGTATGGTCTTCAACACAGAGACTTGGATCAACTCGAACAGGGAGCTACAAAGGGCCCCACAAATGACTAGTGTAAAACCATTCACACGGGAAAAAAATGGTCTCGTCTATAAAATAAAAAAAAAATAGAAATTCTTATGAAACACATCAACCAATCACAACCACTGTTTTAGGTGAATTGTGTTAAAACATATTTTCTGTTTTCAGAAAAGCTTTCCGGATATGTCGCTGTACATTTTCCATTTGATGATTCTTCTGCTATTGTACCTGCAACAAAGATCATCGATCCACAAGTTCCTTTCCAAAAGCCATTCAACAAACAAGTTAAGATAAACTGGGATGGAAAGATAACTGATTGTTACATCATTGAAATATCAGGTTTTTTTCATTTTTAATCCAACCACATGCCACATACGCCTGTCTGTCTTTACATAAGTTGGAATCATAAAATGTTAAGTGAAAGGGGAGATGTTTTGCTAAGTCAGTGACAGTCTTTGATAGGTCAATTTATGAATAATTTGCATAAACAGTATATGTGACTTTTATGTGTTCAAAGAATATCAACTATGACGATATTTTCTGAGATTAAACATGTTAAACTGAGATATTTAAAAGTGATGATCAGATCTAACAAATTTTTTTATGTAATGACTTGAACATTTTAATATTCACAACATCATGATCGTTTTGATTATGGTCAAATAAGTTTAAATTATGTTAAAGTCATATTGTATTTTAATATGAAGGGAGATAACAAATAAAACATACACATTGTCAATTGACTCCTTAAAGAGTTAATGCCTTTTATAGTAAATTTAAAATAATTTTCTTAAATTTTTGTATTCTTTTACATAAATATTCTCCACTTAATCTACTGGGCCAAATAGAATTAAACCTAGCCACAATTTGCAATACGCTATTTTGATTTAAAAATGTATCCGACGACCCTGCCATCCCACCAACATGGCCACCGTGGCTAAAAATAGAACATAGGCGTTTACTATGGCAGTCTATGGGAAAATTGTAAAAAAAACACAGGCTCTTGAGGGCCTCTAGTTACTTTTTGTCAGATATATTCTGAATCCTCTAGTTTTTCTCAAGTGCCAATAAATATTTAGCCCTCTAAACCCTACATATACAGTTGGAAAATGCCATGTTTGAAAATTTATGAAATCTTTGGTATTTTTTCATTGTTATCATGGTTATTGAAAGGGAAAAGGGTGCCATTGTTTTTTGTATAAAATCTAAAGAGAATCATTTCCTGCAAATTTTTCAATTGATTATACTTCAAAAAATAAGAACACAGACCTGTCATTATTTTCTACTTTTAAACATTTGCTGTTTATATACTATCAAAATCAATTTATAACAGCCTTAAAAGATTGTTATTTTGAAATAGAGGAGCAAGCATACTTAAGGATAATGTAAAACAATGGACCCTAAGAACATCATATAAAAAAGAAGATGTGGTATGATTGCCAATGAGACAATTTTTCACAAGAGACCAAATGACACAGAAATTAAAAACTATAGGTCACTGTATGGCATTCAACAATGAGCAAAGCCCATATAGCATAGTCAGCTATCAGAGTCCCTAAAATGACAAATGTAAAATAATTCAAACGAGGAAACTAACGGCCTAATTTAAGTACAGAAAAATGAACGAAAAACAAACATGTTACACAGTAACAAATGACAACCACTGAATTACAGGCTCTTGGCTTGGGAGAGGCACATACAGATTGTGGTGGGGTTAAACATATTAGAGAGCCACCAACCCTCACCTAACCTGAGACAGTGGTGTAACAGTACAATATAAGAACACATTATAACCATTTATCATGTTTATTTCAATGTTGTAAATTATTTATTTCTTTTTACAGACAATAAAGACAACTCAAAGAAGGCAATTATAGGACCTACTTTAATGAATCAGACACAGAACAGGAGAATGAGCCACCAACTCAGGATAGACCAAATCAACCCTCTAAAAAAAGGAAAGCAGTTCTGCAAAAGGTTTATTTTTATGACCAGTTATGAGAATTGTTGTAGGTGAACTCAAAAACCTTTTTGCAAGTTTAAGGATTAAATCAATTTATGTAATCATCATTGGGGTATATATTTTTAGAAAATATCTGATGCGAAACAACATGTCAACATGGCTCAAAATTGAAACAGGGTTAAACACAATGTATGTCTTCTATCTTGGATTCTTGTAACTTACATAGAAGACTACTGGTAGGAGTCATTAACCTTACATGACAAATTTTACAAATTGTTTTCATTTTTGTCCATTTTTTTTCATAATCTTGAAAATTATAATAGTTAGACATAATTTATATATAGTACCCATCGTTTGGATTTTGGCTATTATTTGAAAACAGTAATAGCTAAAGAGTGAATTTTGAAAGAAAAAATTATCAGCAAGACATGATCTGCCAAAAGGGAATTGTTACCCTTAACTCCGTACCGGAGGGGCGTTTTACCCTCGTCCATCCAAAAGTTTGTTTTTGTTCTCTAACTTTAATGTGCCTCTACAAAATGCGTATTACCACAAAAACACAGATCAAGATTGAGTCTCAATGGTGTTACTTAAATCGTTCTTGAGTAATGCCCCTTTACTAATTGAAACAAAAAAAAATGCTGAATTTTTCGTTTCCATTCTCTAACTTTAGTTTGCCACACTCAGAAGTTTCAAAACTTATACACAATACCACAAGAGACCAATTAACACAGAAATTAACAACTATAGGTCACCGTACAACCTTCAACAATGAGCAAAGCCCATACCGCATAGTCAGCTATAAAAGGCCCCGAAATGACAAATGTAAAACAATTCAAACGAGAAAACTAACGGTGTTATTTATGTACAAAAAATTAACGTAAACAGATATGTAACACATCAACGAACGACAACCACTGAATTACAGGCTCCTGACTTGGGACAGGCAGTTTACTAATTCAATTATAAAATTAGATCTTTGAATATTGTTTTTATTGGTGTATATATATTGCTTTTGTTAACATCAAATTAAAAAAACAACTAAATGTAATTTTATTTACATATGAACATTCATCATGTACATGGCTCTGTCAAAACCTGTATCTTGGTATGACACAAGGTCAAGTTTTTTATCTGACTGTTCACGTCATCTTTACACTAAATCTGTTGAAAATTGGATGTGTACCGATTGAATTTGATATTTTAGTCTTAGATGCACGAATTCATCATGTGTTTTTGTTATGCCCACTTAAAGGGATTATGTTTTTCGGTAGGTGCATTCGTCCGTTCGTTCATCTGTCCCGCTTCAGGTTAAAGTTGGTGGTCCTAAAAGGTAGTTTTTGATGAAGTTAGATGTCAAATCAATTTTAACTTAGTACACATTTTCCCTATGATATGATCTTTATCATTTTAATGACAAATTTGAGTTTTGACCCCAATTTCATGGTCCATTGAACATAGAAAATGATAGTGCCGTTGGGGCATCAGTGTACTATGGACACATTCTTGCAAGATGTATTTCTGCTTTGTATCAAAATGAACAGTTAAGCCCTGTTCAACTATTTTATATAGTTTGTACTGTCCCAGGTAAAAAAAAAAAGGGGGGGGGGGGGGGTGGAGCACCTTCCAACGGATTTAACGCTGCCCCATACTGTATATGTCTATCCAAAGCTAGAAGCCTGTCATTTAGTGGTTGTCGTTTGTTGCTGTGTATCATACATTTTTTTATTTTGTTCATTATTTTGTACATAAATCAGGCTGTTAGTTTTCTTGTTTGAATTATTTTACATTTGTCATTTCGGGGCCTATAGCTAATTATTTCTATGTCATTTGGTCTTTTATGGAGAGTTGTCTCAATGTCAATCATACCACATCTTCTAATTTTATATATACAGATTAGCATGATATGTTTTAGTGTTGTAGTCCTATATATTTATGTGTAAATGTTTTGTTTTTACAGAAACCTAAAGACAAGCGATCATATTTGACAAAAGGAGCTACAAAAGCATATCTTCCAACAGTTTCATCAGTTAGTACCAAACATCAATCAGATTCAGCATCAACCATTGCGCAACCATCTAATACTAAAGTAAAATCTCAAGGTCAAACTAAGGTGAAAACAAAAGTTCATGCTTCCACAAAAATTCTAGCATCTGATTCTGTAAACAAATAAATATGTTGATGTGGCAACTTATGGTGACACAGCACTGTCTGAGAAATTTAACACTTTTTATCTGGGCAAAAGTTACAACCCTTTTCATACATATATTCAAGAAATAAATATAAATACTTATTTTATTCTTTCAAACATGAAGCTTGTATTGTAAACATGAACGACTAGTGTCAAGTATATTTTGAAATGCTGATCACTGTCAGTTTGTAATTATTTACATCTTGTATTTATATTTTTGACTTGCATGTTATTGACAATAAATTGTTAATTTCACATTGTGTTTCTTTAATAACCAGTTGCATTTCCATCAACATCAAGAACTTTTGGTAGAACTTTGTATAGGTGGTTTATATAAGAGCAACATGTTTCTGCAGACAGATTATTCCAGTATTCTTGTATTCCATCAAGCAGTTCTTGTTGATTTGAAGGTTTCACTCTTCTTTGTATATGGAATTTTAAGGCTGCCCATATGTTCTCAATTGGGTTAAGATCTGGTGATTCTAGAGGAGTGACCCAGTGGTTAACGTTATTGTTCTTGCACCCTTTGTTTAGTTGAGCGACTGACATGCTTGGGGTCATTGTCTTGTACTAGCCGATGTCAGTTTGGATATTTTTCCTGAATAAATTGTAGCAATTGTTCATTAAGGATCTCTTGGTAAATACACTGTCCATAATACCAGTGAAAATATTTAGTCCAGTAGGTCCTTGTCGTGATATTCCACCCTATACATGAACCTATAAAAAAAGAAACATGCACATTAAAGATACACAAACATGACAAACAAAAAAGGATTGGAATTAATTTCAAAATATGAACTTGGGCTTTGAATGAGTTTTAGTACTTCGAATACATTTGTACTCTTCGATAGGTGCTATGGTCTTTTTTTTTTTGCTTTTAATTCTCAGTTGTATTTCACAAAAATATTTGTAGAGGACAAAATTTATGCTGCTCCGCATACAAGTAAACAAGCAACCCAACTACAACAAAAACAAAGGGACATTTTAAAATTTTACAGTCAGGGGTACTATTTGTACAAGTAAATGTGTAAGATACTTATACAAGTGTATTTTATTTACTTGTATAGGTTAATTATGTTATTGGCTTATGTATGTTCATTAGACATTCAGATTTATTTACTTATACGTCAAGTAAACAAGTCATACTGTCTTCATTTCTTGAATTTCTCAGGTCTTTTTTGCTGTAATATAAATTCAAATTGTCTGTCCTTTGCAGATGTCTATACTTATCATTTAAAAGTAATTTCATGTACAATGACATTTTCATTTGTCTGATATCTTCAAAACACTGCTCATTTACAAGCCCTCAGTACATTTGGTATGATTGCCCATGAGATAACTATCCACCATATTTAAAATGTTAAATTAAAGTTGGTGTAAGCATTATAGGGTACCGTACAGCCTTCAACAATGACAAAAATCTGTGATTCATGTAAAGCTGACTATAAAAGGGTGCCGACATTACAAATATGATACAATTCAAGAAAGAAAACTGCTATAATTTATAACGAAACAATTTACCAAAAACTAATGACATACATGAACCAAAAACAAGCACTGAAATGCACATGATGCAGGAAGGCTACTAGAGTGTACTTTGACCTATATTTAATGTCTGAATGACTACGTATACTTTTAAGCTTTTCATTTAGGTCTATTTTTAAGAACCCTTTGTTAATATCCAATAAACAGCTGCGCCATGAGCGCATGATACACCCGTCACGTTTTCAAAGAATACAGTTCAATTACTTTTCAATGTCATGTTTGAAATGTATGAAAATAAAAAGGGAGCTTACGTCAATAGATATAAACAATTCATCAAAGTTTCATGAGAATTGTTGAAGGGATTTTTGAGTTCCGAAAACTTGAAAATCCCCCTTTTTTTAATGAATAAAACCCCTTTACTCGGAAATGTAAAATCTAAAATTTATAAAAATCGAAAGGGAGCTCATGTCAATATATATAAACAATTCACCAAAATGTCTTGCAAGTTGGTGAAAGCATTCTAGAGTTATTGTCCGAAAACTGGAAAATCCCCCTTTTTAAAGAATTAAACCTCATACATGTAACTCGGAAACGTAAACTCTAAAACTTATAAAAAACGAAAGGGATCTCACGTCAATAGATACAACCAATTCACAAACGTTTTATGCTAATTGGTTAAATCGTTTTTAAGTTAATGTCCGACCGTCATGTTGACAATGGTTGACGACGGATGGACGGACAAACAGACAACGGTATACCATAATACGTCCCGTAAACAGGCGTATAAAAAGAAATGAATCACATCTACAGTCTTCATGTAAATCTTCCAAAAAATCTATGTATCACATATAAGGTCTTATTATTGGCATACTCACCCAGTCACATTATTCACATTAATAAAACCTCACCATAATTTGCCAATTTAAAGTACAATAAAGTGTTATTGCATTTATATTGTTGAATATTATCCCTTGTAAAACATATATTTTGCATGTGCAAGTGTGTGCAATATAATATAAAAGTATGTTAAGAACATTATTCATGCAATAATAAAGCCTTATGTCTCATCAACAACCACACAAATATAAAAATAAGGAGATGTGGTTTGATAGCCAATGAGTCAACTATCCACAAAAGTTCAAATAAAGTGAATGTACATGTAAGTAATTATAGGCAACTATATGGCCTTCAAAGTTTGTGTTTCAAACTTTTATATTTTTAAAGCAAAATTCCTACACGTTACTCGTAATACGTTATATGAAGTTGAAATTGTATCACTATCTAGAAGCGGATCTGCAGGCTCCCCCTAGATTATCAAAATGTGTAAATATTCAGAAAAAAGCTTCCACTTGGTAATGATAAATTAATAAAGTTCTTTTTTTTTTGTTTTCTGTGTATTTTTTGCTTGATTGACTTAGCTTATTCCTCACTGTGCGTAGTGCATTTGAATTTAAAAGCAAACGGTAAACCGTTTTTAGCATTAATTGCATCATGAAATTGACATGTTGTTTCATGCTCTATTGAACTGTATATATATGTACTCATCAAGACCCTCAAAAACAGAAGTAAAAGTGTAGTGGAAATATCTATGGAATGTTTGTTCTTTCTGTGACAGAGTTTCTACGACCATTGACCATTATCATGATTATACTAACAGTTCTTAGCGAATCCATGACAAATCGCCCCACTGGCAAATCGCCCCACACCTAATCGCCCCACTTTTTCACCAACTCGCCCCACTTCCAAAAAAATCGCCCCACTCTTGTTTACCAACTCGCCCCACTTATGAAAAGGGTAAAATCCCATTGAAAATAGGTTGGATAACATGCCCCACTCATGAAAATGGTTAAAATCCCGCTGAAATAAGGTCTGCCAACTCGCCCCACTCATGACAAATAGATAAACCACGATGAATTTAGTAATGCCAACTCGCCCCACTTATGGAAAAAGATGCTATCCCGTTGTATATGTTCCTGCCACTTATAAATAAAATCAATACCTATGAAAACCTTAGATAAACATCTTTTGTAATTCTTTTCTTTTTGTTTTTCTTTTCTTTTTGCAGTAAGAAGTGAGTACCAGTATTTCGGTGACGTGAATGTCAACTCGCCCCACTTGTGAAAAATAGAAAAATCCTGATGAATTGAGTTATCCCAACTCGCCCCACTTATGAAAAATAGGAAAATCCTAATATTGAGTCACGCCAACTCTTTACACTTATGAAAAAGGAAGTAATACCGTTGAATTTATGTTTGCCAACGTACCCAACTGATAAATAAAAGTATGAATAGAATTAATGGCTACCAACTAGCCCCACTTATGAATAAAATGATTAAACTGTAAGGAGTGTAGGCCTTCCAATTCTGCCCACTTATGAAAACGTTAGAAATGCATCTTTTTTTTTGGTTCTTTTCTTTTGGTTGAAATAAAACAGAAGACATAATTATGCATAACAATAACATTTAAAACAAACATACATTAAATCAGTTATGACAAGCACTGGCATGATAACATAAAAAGAAGTACTAGATGAAATGTCAGCACTAGAAACAAGAACATGAATACATTGTCATTAGAAAGTTCAGTAGCTGTCTGCTTCCACGACTAGACCGTTGACACGACCACACTGGCGTAAGAGTCTGGTTGTAGATATGCTGCCTGCAATATACTGCTCCCACATGTTGAATAGGATGGCTTGGGGTTTACCTTTACGTTGTACGTGTACACAAGCTTACGCTTGCCCTGCTGTGTACCGGACTCAACTGTTGTGTAGGTGATGGTATCTGGAGCAATCTCAACGTTGTTGATGGAATCGTCTAAGATCGAGCTGTAAAAAAATCGATTATATAAATAACTTACATTTTTCAATTATGTCATTACTTTAAGCAAATAATACTGAACAGCACAATTACATGTAATATACGAATACATCCGAGTAGAAGACAACCTCAAGTTACTCTCATAAAAACTTTATTAAATCTAATTGGTAGTCAAATATACATATAATGAATTAACGTAGAAAATACAATGCTTACACTTCAAGTTGAACAGTTGGCACTTCAAAGGAAGCACTGATGTTGAAGGACAGCTCTGGCTCTTGAAACACATCTGGGTCATCTGGCTGTTGGTCTGAATCTGTTTGGTCTTGATGAACGGACTGGTCTGCAAGGTCTGTCTGCAGTAAAAACTGATCATCTGGGTTGGGTGCTTCACAAGGCGTACATCGCCAGCTTATAGACATAAATTTCTCATTTTTGTTTGTTTTCAAAGCATAAACAAAACTTACCAATCAATTTTTCAACAACAACAAAACCTGCTTATAGGGGGAGGGTTGAGATCTCAAAAAACATGTTTAACCCCGCCGCATTTTTGCGCCTGTCCCAAGTCAGGAGCCTCTGGCCTTTGTTAGTCTTGCATCATTTTTAATTTTAGTTTCCTGTGTATAATTTGGAGTTTAGTATGACGTCCATTATCACTGAACTATTATACATATTTGTTTAGGGGCCAGCTGAAGAAAGCCTCCGGGTGCGGGAGTTTCTCGCTGCATTGAAGACCCATTGGTGGCCTTCGGCTGTTGTCTGCTCTATGGTCGGGTCGTTGTCTCTTTGACACATTCCCCATTTCCATTCTCAATTTTATTTGACTACTTTTACTAACAAAAACACGACACACGCTTATTGTAAATGAAAGAATGGGCATTCTCTTTGATATTTACTTGAAAGTTACAGTTGCCTTTCACTGATTGCTCGTTAGTGTTTAATTATTCTTAATTCAAAGACAAAAGTAACCAATCCGGTAAGTGCTATGATAACAAATTGCTGTTAATTGAAATCCTTCAATTGTTATGATATATCGCATTATGATACAATTAACAGGTTTCTTTTCAATTGTTATGCAAATAACTATAAGCTTACAAGAATAAAGTTATTCTGCAATAATACGAAAATTATATTTAGAATTATAATTTCAGAAAGTGAAACATCATTTAATTTCAATAATAATAATTAAATAAATTTTCGTTTTTTTTTATTCTGTGTAGATTAGTTTTCATTTAAGTGGGGCGAGTTGGCAGACATGAAAATTATATATTCATCTAGATATTACCGTTTTTCATTAAGTGGGGCGAGTTGGCAGGAGTAATATTAACGGGATTTAACCCTTTTCAAAAGTGGGGCGATTTTTTAAAAAGTGGGGCGAGTTGGTAAACCAGTTGGGGCGATTTTTTAAAAAGTGGGGCGAGTTGGTGAAAAAGTTGGGCGATTAGGTGTGGGGCGATTTGCCAGTGGGGCGATTTGTCCTGCTTCCTTCTTAGCTAGAAAGGCATCATAGATTTTTTTTATTGAAATAGCATTTCCAATACCTCATCTTTATAATTTTGAGGGTTAGTAATGCCCTAAACTGTCAGGCGTCAAACTCATTTTCGGCCACGTTAGCGTCAAATTGGTTAAAATATTATAATTACCGTGAATCGTCAAAATATCCTGATCATGATTAGTCAGAGGTCTAAACATGCTCAAATAACTATCGTTACCGTCATTCTTGGATAAAAATTAACGTGATTCGTCAAAATCAGTAGATTTTTTTATCATGTAAAAGAAAGTTTACATTTTATCGATATGCATCAAGATTTAGCGTTATTGTCATTTGGCAAGAATTTTTACCATTATTTGTGATGAAGGTACCCCCATTACGACCCTTTTATTTGGACTGAGGCAAACGGTGATGCTTTTAATGAAAATAGGTCGTAGGAAGGCGTCAAAGAAAAAAAAATAAAATAGCCTTTCGAGACGTCATAATTATTTGGACTAGTACTGTAGAAGTGTGCCTTTCTTCGCATATTAAGGACGCAGAGAACGAGTGTGGTTAGTGAACCCCCTTTGACAGAAACAGAGCCTGTGAAAATTAAGCATGCAGTGGCGGATCCAGAAATTTTCATAAATGGGGGCCCGCTAACAGCCTAAGAGGGGGCCCGCTCTGGCTGGTCATGCGTCAGTGATTCCCTATATAATCATCCACATTTTTCCCAGCCTCCCGGGACCCCCGTCTAAATCGCTCACTAAATCTGACTCTGGCATGATTCGTGTGAAGATTTTATCTGAAAAGATCATACCGTTGACCGTCTTATGGTATACGCATGGATGCTAATATCATCTTAAAATACAATTGTTCATATTCCATGTGGCATGATGTGCACTGTGCTGTTTTCGGTTTACTTTCAGTTTCACATTCCAGTGGAGGACAACGTAAAGACGGTTAAGAAAACATACGCTTCCGTAGTATTTTTGTTGTTTTTTGTGTGTGTTTAAAATCTATTTTATAGATATCGATTCATGTCATTATGACACAGTGATATATACAGATACACAGCAAGGGTAAAAGTATTTTTACACACCTGCTATGGATGTTTAGGTTTTCCCTTTGCTTGTGTTTCTTTCTTCTTTACGAAATGAATAGCGTGTAGACGATTGTATTTTTACAGTTGTTTCGTCAGTAAAAATCACATTATCAAATGTCTCTCAGTTTATTAAAGTTTCTTTCGAATGATTTAGTAAACATTTTAAAACCGTTCAATATATATTGTCCGTAGCAAAAACAGTTCAACATCATACTACTGCGCTTTTATTGCATGAAACGTCTTTCAATCAAGTGTCTACCATACAGTCAAAATCAACAACAATTGATAAGTTGAATCTTTTTAAATATTAAATCTGTCTATTTTGCCACCTAAATAAACTATATTGTTATATCTCCGCACAATCTGCATCAGAAAACACGTACTCTCGAGCTTTCATAAAAACAAATCAGAAAGAACCATACTCACTAAAAAAGCATCAACATGACCAAAGAACACTTTCATTACAATATCTAACTTTTTTTTAAAGTGTTGGGGAATTTGTTTTGGTACTTATTGTATTTATACGAACATGGAAAAGCAAAAATTACTAAAACCTCTGGAAATAGAATGAGAAACAGACATGACGAATCAGTCTCTAATTTCTCTTTTGGATATAGTGATTGTTTCCTTTGGTTCAATAATTATGTTCCGTTGAGTCTTTTCATAACGTGTATCTGAGTTAACAGTGACATGTAAGGACAACACATAATTAAACACGTCTACTTGATATCTTTCTGTCTGTATGAACAATTCAAAACAAGGAATTACGACAAACAAAGGGAGCTTTGCCCCTTGTTTTCAATCGCTAATGATAGTTCCTGACATTTCTATACATTTAAAAACAATTTCCAATTGATATGGGCAATCAGATTTGTATTATACAATTACACGAGTTAGAAGTTATGCTTTTTTTTATAAAGTAAAATGTTGTATGTTGTTTAACTGTGCGATAAGTCTCAGCTTAATTTTTCTTGAACTATTTTAAGCATGATTGAAAGTACGCAAATTAAGGCTTGTTATACATGTACTTTTGTTCTACAAGTTGGCCAATTTTTTTCTTGTAATCTCATTCAAAGTATAGGCATGCATCTTGCATGATTAAATAATTGGATAACCAATAATATCATATATCTTTTTTTTGTCAGTTATTTTGTAAGAACAAACCGTAGAATACAGAGAATGGATTGACTTACAGATATTTCTCCTGATCTTGCAATGAATATTGAGCTTGTTTTGTCTTCGAGTAATAGGGATTGATTAAAAAACTAGGCTTTTGTATTTTGAAGAGAATAAGTATGAATATTGTCTAGGGTTTATAACTATATTTTAATCTGATTGAATTCTATATACGACTTCAAAATATCGATTCACTAAAGGAAGGGAACTATAAATCTCCGAACATATAGAAAATCGAAAACTGTTATCCATATTCAACAATCTTTTCGAAATAAAGATAGATATACAGATACAATAACATATACTGCATCTTGCTGATTGACTGACATAAATCGTAGTTTCATTGTAATTAAAAAAAACTAATTTAAGAATAGTTAATCATTTTGAGAACTGTTAACAAGTCTAATAATACGCCTGACACGGGAAAGGTTTACAAGATACTTGTTAACGTCACTCAATTTAAGAAAGAAAGGAAACCAAAATCAAACTGATTTTGAAGTAATAGAAAATTTTAAAGAAGTGGATCAATATTAATGAAACAGTATTGAATGTTATGTAATGTTATGGTATATAGATATAAGAAGATGTGGTATGAGTGTCAATGAGACAACTCTCCATCCAAGTCAAAATTTATAAAAGTAAACCATTATAGGTCACAGTACGGTCATGCCTTGGTAGTAATATGAATAATGTTACGTAAGTTTGATTTTGTCGCATGTTGGTATGTATACTTATTTTGTTTTATGAATTAGCTACTTCACATGTAAGTCTGAAAACTACAAAAGAGATAACGTCGACATTTGACCCAATGCTATTTTCTTCTTTTCAACAATCTTCCTCAACTATGTACTTGTAATGTATTGCTATACGTTCTATCATACAATATAATTTGTAATTTCTATCACATTTAAAAAACCTTATTGTAAAATTAGAAAAAAAATTGTAATTTTAAAATAATAATTTCACTGACATTTATATATATTTATATTTTCATCTAATATCGTTTTCAATATACAATGCAAAACTAAATGTTGTTGAAGAAAACACCACAAAAGGGACCATAATCTCGTTTTGTAAGCATACAACTATTTTTGGTAATCAATCCCATTTATTTCTCTTGTCACAAGGCATATAAATTAAAGTGTTCAAAATACCTTGAATTGACATATCTTGGCTGTTGTCATATTTTGCTGCATGTGGCACCCAAGAAAGAAGTGTTAAACATACCAGAAAGAAGCATTGACAAAAAAAAATCAATAACAAAACTTCGGATTAATACAGGATGTATGTGAAAAATTCAATTTTATGACATATATATTATCCAATGACATGAAACCAAAGAGAGCGGTTCGAAGTTAGAAGGTCATCAACTGTTGATTTTGATTATTCTTTGCTATATATATTTTTTTAGCGTTTTAATCAT
The DNA here is from genome assembly GCF_021869535.1 of Mytilus californianus. Taxonomy (NCBI): domain Eukaryota; kingdom Metazoa; phylum Mollusca; class Bivalvia; order Mytilida; family Mytilidae; genus Mytilus; species Mytilus californianus. The sequence continues at coordinate 29,859,730 of NW_026262615.1, forward strand.
TTAAGGTGGAACATTTTATACATGCACTACATGTTGATAACCCGTAAAAATCAGCTGAACGTTTTGATCACGTTCTATTGTTAAGAAATAATAAACTTCCAAGGATCCAAGTTAGTGTGTGTCATGCTGCTATATCCTATAAAAGTTTTCCGATATAGTGTGCTCAAGTTTTTTGAAATTTTTATATTTTTGTCAAAGGGTCAAAGTGAACATTTTGTGAAAATAAAACGTAAATAAGACGATCCAAATTAATTTTAGTCAAGGGTTTTTGTACTACCTTGACATTATTTTTATAATTTTTTTGTATGACCAAAGTAGTTGTAGTTAGTTTTACTTTTTATTGCCACCTTGTTATCTTTCCTCTTTGGTATCCACAAAGTACGATGTTTTGCTGTCATGTGGTCACCGGTTCAATGATATGGTAAAACACATATCTTAAACATTTTAATTTAAGTAATCCTTATGTATTGTGTCCAGTTAATACTTTGAATCCATTCATGAGCTATATCTTTCGTAGCAAAACAGTCAAACATAAAGCGACTGCTATTTCCTTGCATGCATCTTCATTCAATCATAACTATAGCATGGAGGAAATATTAACATCAATTGCGTTGTAAGTTGTTTAAATCATCAAAGATACCAAATTCATTCGATATCTTTATTTCTCAGTTCTATGCTGTTTAGAATATCTCACCAACGACGGCTATCTACAATAGGAAAAAGACACAAACTTGTTTAAGACACAAGTTTAACATTGTTAGAAAACAGTGCCACACTCTCTTGAAAAATCACAATACTTGGAATGTGCAAGTTTCGCGAATTATAATTGGCAATTACATGTTAGGATATTACATACCAAAACGACTACTATAAATCTTTCTTTTTCACTTTTATTGACTCTTTCTAATCTATTCAATGAAACCTACTACTGTGTCGCCTTAACCCATTTGTACCTCCTATGATGGGCAATTTTAACAACGGAACTTTAGCAAACCACATTGTAAAAGCTAGAAATGAAGGATGTACACTTTGTTACATATCTTTAAAATTTAAACTGACGAGAAATATTTCACTATATTATCAAAATATCCAAAAGATTAGCTCCTATTCAATATTCTCCATAATGTGAGCTTTATCTATTGTTTACTTTCACAGTTAAACATATAGTGTTTTAATAAATTTGTTTTCATAGAATTTTAATTTTTTTCCGTAGACCATATTAAGCATGATTAAAAATAAGCATGCTATTAATTTGTCATACTGACAAATGGTGTTTAACTTCTATTGCATGTCTATGCAGGCTTTTCAGTAAACGTATTGACATGAAGCCTGCATTGTCAAATCAAAATAACTTCAACAATGTAAAGCATCTTTTATCATACTAGTTACTTTAAAAGCACTGCTAGTAAAACAAATTGTTAAAGCCTATCCCCCCATTATCGCTAAATAAATCCGACTGATCCACTTATGCATCCTTCGGCTTGACCGTTTGACATAATGGTTTGCTAACAACAAACAATTTATTCTTAATCAAGCCACAATCATCCTTCCTATTATAATTCAGTAATTTAAAATAAATTTGTTTTACAAAAGTGTTAGTTTCTGGCACACAACTCATTATCACATCACAGAAAGCACTCACTGACAATCCACTGACTGATGATTCTTCGAACAAGAACAGCGAGACAAAATCATATACTGGTAAGTTCCATCACTGAACACAAATAATTATGTTTGCCTAGTCATTTTTTTTTTGTCATTTCTGTATTTTTTAGATAAAATATTTAAAGGTGACAAACAATATAGTTATTGTGTATACAACATGTAGAATAATAGTTCACAGTCTACTTCATTATAAGAAAACAATTCTTATCTAAATAAAGCAAAATATTATATAATTTGTGATCATATTGCCAGAGAGCAAAATATCTAACAGAGTGTGCACAATATGCATTTTAGCAATGATAGGTCACCTTCAACAATACGAAAAACAGACACAAAAAAAAACAGATATAAATGACCACAATGAATAAAATATGAAACAATGACAAGTAATAACAGCCTAATTTATGATACAACAATACACGAGAAACATTTAACAAAAAGACACCAAGGACAACCACAGATTTTCAGTCTCCTGACTTAGAACAGGCACATACTATTCGAAGTTAAACATATTTGTGAACACTCAGTCCTCGACCCCTACCTTGTTGCGACAGCACAAAATCTGCACACACTGTAAAAATAAGTTGAAATGACTTGACTCATCCGACCGGCACGAACACAACCAAAAACTAAAACTACACATGATAACAATCAATTATAGAAACCGTAGTTCCTTTTACGATTTCCCTAACAGAGCTACAAAACTAAGACTTGAAGTGATGCCATAAAAATCTATCGTCAACAGTTGACCGACTGTAATGGAATGTTTATAATACAGATGATGACGTAGTTGTTTCAGTTATTTTATTTTTCGAAAGGGACAGCACCAATTAGACGTGTAACCCTAAATACAATAGAAGCACGATGGATGCTACTTGTGGAGTATACTTTTCTTACCATTCAGGAGCACTCTGGATTCCCTTTCCCGTTTTTTTGTGATGTTCATGTTGCATATTTTTTTTTGTTTTTCTTTTATGTTGTATTTTGTAGACTTATTGGACCTTTGTATGTTTTTTTTTGCCATTTCATAGCATTGTCAGACTGTATGTAGTTATGAAACTACGTGAAATTGAAGACGTGTTTTAACATGTTTAAAAACAATATACATTTATACATATATATTAATAAATAAAAGTTATGAAACTTAAAATAAATCTATTAAAATCACTGCAGACATATAGCAGTGATTACTTGACCCATATATCACTAGGAAACTGTTAATCAGGTGGCAATTTATTTGATATATTTGATATTTGATATTTCTTGTACAAATTGAAGGTATACTTATTGGTGGTGCGGCTGGTACTTTTGTTTTGCTGTTAATATCAGCAGCGATTTTTGTGTGTCGGAAAAGGTGAGTCATATGTCTTGGTGTAATATTTAAAAACATAAAAAGTTTCATGTATCGAAACATGTGGGATATAGTAGGATTTAACAAAACAATACTTATAATATTTGGCTTTTTGCAATCTTTTTTGATTCGAGCGTTACTGAAGAGTCTTTTGTAGACGAAACGTAGGGACGACGTTCCAAATTTTAGTTCTATTATATATTTACAACCACTGGGTCGATGCGACTGCTGGTGGAGTTTTAATTCCCCGAGGGTATCACCAGCCAAGTAGTCAGCACTTCTGTCATATTTATAAATTAACTGTTTACAAAAATGTTCAATTTTTGAAATACTTAGGCTTTTCTCCCTCAGGAATAGATTACCTTAGCTGTATTTGGCAAAACTTTTAGGAATTTTGGTCATCAATGCTCTAAAACTTCGTACTTTATTTTGTCTTTTTTTGGATTCGAGCGTCACTGATGAGTCTTTTGTAGACGAAACGTGCGTCTGGCGTAAATACAAAATTTAATCCTGGTATCTATGATGAGTTTATTTGTGAGTACAATTTAGTACATTTCAGTAACCAAACGTCTAATTAGAAGAAACAAAATTGGCGTATAGACACTCTATAGACAAAGCACTTGGCAATGAAAGACCAGAATGTCAAAATGACTTTAGCACAGTAACAAGTAACAAGTTCACATACTGAGCCACGCCAAAACAAATTTACCAAAATTATACAAAGACAAAAAAAAAGACACACTATATTACGCGTTATTCATGATAAATCCGAGTTAAAATGAGTTAACACGCGTTATACTGTTTACACAAAGGATGGGACATTTCTTGACATTGTTTCGTTTTATCAACTGTTTTGCTAAGACACGTTTGTATAATCTGGATAGTAGCTGCACGAAAATGAAAACCAAATGAGTTGGAGAAATATATATTCCAAAAGAATATCAAAACTAACAAATACTCAATTTTTAAGCCGACCATTCTACAATCTCACCGGGAACATATTTTTATAGATCGTAGAAAGATCAACGTCGTCTTAGTGCAGCATGACGGGGGCTTAATGAATTTGCAGGATTTGAAAAATAGAAAAATATTGTCGTCTTTATGTATATAAACAGATTATACTTACTAATGTTTTTATCGACAAACAGGTTTCGAACAAATACTAGTCATACATCAAAGCTCCATCCATTTCATATACCAGTGTCTGAAAATATTGTTATTATTGAAATGCGTTATTTTGCTGAATAGCTTATTCAAATAAAACATGATGTTAACATTGTATGATAAACATAAATCTTGTAGAGATAAATGAAAACATTCGCATTTAGACTAGATAAACATACCAAATTGATGCTTCCCGGTTCAAATCACAAGGTAAAAGTTAGACCTCCAACGCATGTACATTCCCAGTTTGTCATTTTAACATTATGAAACATCTTGTTGTTTTGCAGTTCAATTGGTATTTTCACAGGAAAAGAGAAAAACTCATGATGACAAAGTAGACATATCACAAAGACCAAATTATGTTTCACAATGCGTAAATGGATCGCATGTTGAACCGATACCAAACCAGAACTATGGAATTGCGATAAACCAATCATCAACGTATGCGATAGTCGACAGGTTGAAGAAATCGGACGAAAAGTTTACAAACAATGACGAGATTTATACTGATTCACCAGATGAGCAATATGATCAGCTAAGTAATATACAAAGCAGAAAAATCATATTGGAAGGAAACTTGTACGACAGTCACGAAGGAATGCGAGATCAGAATGACCCTACATATGATATTTCAAAGTTAAGTAGTAGTCACGAAGTAACCGATGTATATGACCATTCGTTTTTGGGTACACAGAATGACGGACATTATGATTATTCTTCAACCTATCACAGTGATTTAACGAACGAAACAGACATGTATGATAAGACAGTGTGATCATACAAATTATATTGATAAGTTTAAAACTTAGACAATCGATTTTCCGAAAAGCATTACTTATTAAAAATATTTTTTATTAAAAACATAGTATTTGAGTAGGTACTTTTTTCATTTATATTTAATTTCTAAACGATATGAATGTGGTATTTTTAAATAGTTATTTCAAATAGAATCTTGTCAAATATCACATGAACTCTGCTGACTAAACATCGCAGTGCTGATAAAACATAAAACGTAAAAAAGAAAAAAAATATAACAGAGGGAAGAGTATAAGTATAATTAAAGCATACCACATGTTCAATACAATAGCTACAAAGAAGAACGACAAATATAGTTACAAACAACAGTCTACAAACCACTTCACAGAAAAAAAAGATTGACTAATACCAATCTAACAAAAATGCTATGGTAAACTCAGATGCTCCGGAAGACTAATCAGTAACCGCCTCACTAGATACGCTCGTCATTTTATTCATTACAAGTAAACCATTTATTGCGTTCTCGAAACGAGGACAGATATACCATGGCGTCTACTAAATTCATAATGCCGTCCATAAAACATAGGTTCAACAACTTCCTTGTAGACAGCGAACTCTCTTTCATGGAAATCATGATCGTATACACAAGCCTTGGAATATCGTATTAACTTGACATTTACACAATATGCAATCGCTGTTGGAGTTCTGGTAACATTATCCATATTAACCGAAATGTAGCTGCAAATTTGATTTTTAATTACATCAATTTACAATGTATTATTCCCATACACATCTTCGCTGTATACAATACATTAACGTTTTGTTTCATTTGTAAGGAAATCTCTTCATGATATCATGAGGATAGGTCAATAACAAATCATTAATAAAAATATCTGACAACAAGAAATAATAATGCACATGTTCAAGATAGCACACTATACATGCTATAATCACTGTAGAAAAAAAGGACGATGAGATAAACAAACAACAAGTTTTAATAGATAATAGCCAATACTGTCTACTTCCCCTCCTCAATTGCAGTTACTTGTACTAATCGGACATGTATCGAAACTTCATATACATACAGTTTTACAAAATATCTAAGTATTATATTGTTGATAAGTTAAATGGCGAGTATCTATCTGAATACAAACTTCCGTATTTAACTTTAAAGTTTGACATAAACATAACTGATAAGTGTAACAAAATATTTACTAACGTTACTTCCTTGTGATTTAATCAATATTAGTGAATGTTTTAACTTGCAATATGCTACCAAGATATACAAGTATTTGAAATGAATGTCTCTTAATTGTGCGAGGTAGGTCGGATTTAGATAAAAAAAAAAAAAAAAAGAACGAACATGACATGTTAATTAATGCAAAACTTTTTTTACTGGCACTTTTGGATTTTCTGTAACAAAACATCAAAACGATGCCGTCCCAATTTTGTATGAACGCATACAACTGTAACCACAATGTATAGTATAGAACTATAAATGACGAAAATCAAAGAAAGAAAAACATCATTAAAGAAAATAACAATGCCTTCCCTACATATATACAATTTACACGATTAACAGTGTTGTGTGGTACAATTCAATGGACTCTCATCCAAGTATAACTTGGAATATGAAGGATGAGAGTCATCCTAGTAATGGAGCCTGAGGCTCAAGAGGATGTAACTATAGCATTCAATTCCCGATATACAACGAGGCATCTCATTTAAAAGAAGTCAAAATTATTGACCTATGGGTATGACGTAGCTATACCTAGCTATAAATACTGCGGCTATTACCTGTGCCTATCATACTATTTTTCGAGCAGCGAAGTGTCTTCTGTGACGACGTCCAGAATTTTAAGATTTTGTAAAACTGAGAACGTTGTTCCAGTAAAAAATGTTTTATAAACATTAGTTATCTTCAGAACTTAATATCCAAGTTCGTTAACTTGCTATCGTTACATCCTCGAAGAGCCGAGGAGCGTAATTAGTAGAATTAGACAGTAACTCAAATAAAAACAAATTAAAGATTGAAGGGTTATTTCTATTCTAATGCAAAACAAGTACATACTTGAATTGTAATATTTATTTCAGTGTAAAAAGAGAAGGTCCGATAAGGGCTAATTTCGGCCTAAAATTCGAAGTACATCTTATGAAAGATTTTTGTCATTTTTTAAATACTTAAGTATCTACTTCATACGATCCAATATGTGATTGTGAACAATTTTGACTGATTTGGTCATTAAAAACACTCACATTCAAGCTTAAATATGAAAAATCTATCTTATATGCCACAAAACGCCACTTTTCAGTTGGTTTTTGTCTAAAATGGAAGTGGCCGCATTCGTGTTCAGTCTCAACATTTATACATATTATGTATTATCATTAGTTACAACATATATTTAAATATTAAGAATGAACACAAGTCCAATTTAGACAAAAACCGTCTTAAAATTAGCGAAAATGTATAAATTGTGAAGATATCAGTATTTTTGCATGATATAATGATGCCAGTACCTGATGCATGTCCATTGTATAATAAAAAACAGCCCAAATTTATGTAGCAGAAGCACGTTACTTTTCAATAAATAACTTAAAGTTAACATTTTAACAACTTTGTAAAAACGCTATATTTTGGGCCTACTCCTTTTAAAGAAAATTCCGCGAAAAGATGTTATCTTCTTTGACCCTTAACTAGATGACGTCATAGCAATGTTTCCGGCGTCAAACGTAAACACTGGGTGTTTTCTGGCTTCTTGGACGCTTCAAAATTAATTAAAACTTGATAAAGAGATTTCTAGGTGCAACATGTGAGTTCTTTTGGTTATTATTGTAGAAACTACATGTCAATACATTCTGCAATTCAAAATGTCGGCTTCCTTAGTTACAGACAAGGAGACAGATAATTTTACGCTTACTGTCATTCAATCAGAGCCATTAATACACAATAATTGCACTAGAATTACAGTTTTCCGACAATTAACTGTCTTAACAAAATGTCAAGCTCCATATCCCGCTAGTTATTGTTAGTTTTAATTACCTATGAAAGAATAAGTAAGCTTTGTTTTCTATGTAACCTTACGAAAAATATCAAACGATTAGTAAAAGAAAACACAATTCAAAATACCATCAAATAGATTTTTCTTACGCCATTGATAAATAATACGATATGATATACGCCAACATCTGACGAGTAACATTGTACCATAAGGTGCATGGTAAATTCTGTTCTTCTTCATTAAAGTGATCTATTTGTTTTTGTTACATTATGTTGGTTCATCAGAATAAATGTTTGATAATCAAAATCCTAAAACTGATTTACATTAAACATGTAATATGAACAATTTTGAACCTTAATGAGTGTTTATAAGTTTACAGAAAAATAGGAAGATGGTAACCATCATAGGTCAAAGTACGGCCTTATATTACGACAGTCCGTTTTATTGGAAGAAAAAACTGAAGCACCAGACATACGACATATAACTGTCAAATGTTCTCGTATATTTTTTGTTTTGAAAAAAAATATCGTTTGTGTTTATAAATAAAAATTTGTTTATATTTTATTTTGAAATATTTTTCAAATCATTTTTCAAAATATAAAATGAGTTCTTTTCAAATACTGCTTCATTCAAAACATCATACTGCCATAATAAATATCTTTGAAAGATTAATTGTCATCCCACAATTTAATTAGTCAAATTGTACAGTTTTGCTCACACATTTGCCAAATATAAAGTACTCACGTGTAAAGGTTGCAATTCTGTCAATATAGACAATACAATTTCCCATAGGAACTCCCTTTGCGGCTAAAATTATGCCACTATTACTATGAAGTTCGTGAAAAATCATATCACAGAACGGAAAGTAGATATTCACTACTATTTTATTCGAAGGTCAAAATATAGGGCTGTGCGGCATATTTTCAACATGTATATGCCCTGAACTTCTAAGAGTTTAAACTTATACTAAAATTCTATACTACGCCTACCTCCTTATTTGGACCTCCTAAGAATTGAATTGTAGGCGTTAGTACAGTTTTTCTATGGTGATAACATGCCATAGTTATGTCTCTATGAGATGAAACACAGAGATCATATCTGGGAACCAGTACGTTAACAAATTAATATATCTATGAATATTATTTATCTCCCCAAAAGAGGCGTGGCTTATGAAACAGCTGAATTTACAAAGTGCAACATGAAAGGTTTATACCTTAAGGCTTAGTAATAAAATATGTGCCTAAAGGGAAAAGATTTGTTTTGAATATTAGCTAAGCATTTGTAGAATAATAATTTGTACAAGTTAATTATCTTTTTCTCAAGTCAAGTATTTGTACGAGTAAAAACTTGCATAATGACATCATACAAGTAATTACTTGCATACAATGTTTATTCAAGTAATAATTTGTTAATAGTAACAATATGTACATGACACATATAATATACATTTCAAGTCATTGGGGCTTGAGTGTGAATTATTATAGAAACAGTTTCACCAGTCTTAATTAATCTACAAATATAAACACTAGTGGGCTACCATAGCATAAAAGGAATGATAACAAAATATTTCAATCTGTTTAAATCTAAACTTCCTTGTTGAATTTACTGCACGAACTTTTTGTCGTGTGATATTTATTTGAGAAGAACATCATGGCAGGACCAGTGTTTTTAAACTGTATTACTTATATGTCATTGTTAATCCTAGATGCGAGTAAGTAAAAGAGATATATTTTAAATGAATAGAATGAAACGAATATGCAGATGAATAATTAATCTTATTAAAAATTGAAGTATGATATCATGGATATAGAACTTAAGTATTCGATCGATATTCTAAAATTAATCAAACAAAGTACTACAATATATGAAAGATAAATATATATTTATGTATATACATAATACAAGAACGAGAAAAAATAAATAAATTAAATATAAATCCTATTTTACGGTGATGTTATATATAGATTAAGTTAATTGAAATGCAATCCATGTACACCTAGCGTTTCAGTGACGAAAAAAAATCATACTTTAATTTGTTTTTGCCTTTTGTTAGTTGTTTTTTTATTTTACTGTCAATTGATGAGTAAAGCATTTTTTCAACTGATGTTCATTTTTTGCTCTAATTTGTTCTATCACAACACCGTCCCAGGTTCGGCGAAAGGTTAATCTATTGCATTATCGTTTAACCTCGCCACACTCTGTATGTATCTGTCTAAAGTCAGGCCTGTGTTTCAGCGAGTGTAGGTCATTAATTAGTAATGTCAATGTGATACCATTATTTGTTTTCTCGACCTAAACAAAGTATAATCTGTGTATCGTTTAACACAAGAATAATCCTACATATATTGTTCTCGCTTTACAAGGGTGGACAATGTATTGCATGCCTTCATCATGTATAATGCGAAATAATATTTAATGGATTTGTACACTTTAAATGACGATAATATACACGTTATATAGATATATACCCAAAAAGTATAAGTGTAGACTAGAAAGCCTTTGTGCATAAGGAAACAATCTTCCAGAGGACACTTAACATACAGAGACACATTTTCAGACACACAAACGACCAATCTGGGCTCTTACGTATAAATGTCACATACCCGAAAGTGCTGACATATATATAAATATATATATCTAGGAAACATGTACATACTGGTAACTGATATTTCAAAGAGGTGCTGAACACATTATCTCAACATCCGAAAAAAACAAACTACAAAGGACAAATAAGTCAACAAAAAACTTAACAATAAAGACGGAGCAACATCAATCCCGTTTACCGGGACAGAATGTACGTGTTCCAAATTGTTTGCGGATACTACTCCTCTTGTAGCATCCGTCATGTTAATAATGGGTGACACAGATATTCCGTTACTGTCGTGATATATCCCTTTGATATCGTTCGTTTTTTTTTCAAATATCAGCTACTGACCGAAAATTGGATCAATAAATAAAACTGTTCCACGGACAATGTCGTTTACGAAATTGAATGTACTTTGTTTGGACTACTTTATGTTGGTAAACTCGAAAAACTTTTCGTAAAAGGATGATTCAACACCGGTCTGATAATAAAGATCCGCAATTTAGGGTTATCTATAACCATTGTAATAAACCGGACCATGATTCTTCTGTATCTATGAAAGTACGCATCATCGAGAAAATTTATCACAACACTAATAACCCTGTACTAAGTACTCCTTTCTCAAAAGATGGAGAAAATTTCTGGATAAGGGAACTAGGTACTGCAATGCCATATGGTTGCAATGATAATGTCAAAGGAGTAGGAAATTTGTCGAATTCAGCCTGCTGTGATGTTAATGTAATGAGTTTATTTAATACTACCTTACGACAACAACGTAGTCATGGGCAAAATCATTACCATCGGCCTAATGTAAAAAAAAGTTTTCCAAATCTAGATAGCCCTCTGGGAGCTTTGATGACCTTTTTTCACATCTTCTTCATCCGCTAGCGATACATCACATAAGAACTATTCTTTTTACATTGCCTGTTAATTTTCTGAAATGTTGGAGAGATTATGCACTTGATAAAGGATGCATAAATACATTTTCTCCAATATGCAGACTTGTCAGTATAATTTGTGATGTAGTTCTCTACCGTCTTTTCAAACCAGTAAGATCGGAACCTTTACATGAGAAAAGGAGGAAATTCCTTCCTGTTCACTTTAGCAATAGAGGAATTGATGCAATCAACATCTGCAACGTTCTACATCACAAGGAGGCAACATCTAAAATTCCTATTTATTTTCAAAACCAGTCTGTTACTATTGTATCCTACAGTAACATCACAACCAATACACCAAAAGTATTTAATTATAAACAAGCACTGCAGGACCTTGATTTAGAACCATACCTAAAACAAACCTCTGACATGTGACTGTTCCCACTCGCCTTATAATTACAGCCCCTCTGGACATGTTATTACTGGGGATCTAAACATAATTCGACATGAAAATCTCCGAAAGGTGATTTCTCATGGTCCTCAGTTTAGAGAACCCCAACACATCAATTGGAACCATAACTTCAAAATAATTATGGATTCCATTGAGTACTACGCCAAAGCATGGGCTAAACGAGAAGAAATTGAATTGGACACTTTGTGAGAATGGGTCAAAACAATCTGCGGCTCTTTTCACAAAAAATCTTAAGAGTAAAATTACTCGTAAGTTATTCACATTTCAGTATAACTTATGATCAATTTTAATCGATTTTTTGTGAAAAGAGTCGCGGGTCTCTAATAAAAAGTTGCATTCATAAGTTGAAAAACTGTGTGTATGATCGACCAAAGTCCGTTTTCAGAGACAAGGAGGCTGAGAAATGTCTTTCATCTCTTCATGATAAGTATGTAGTTGTTCCTGCGGACAAAGCTTCAAATAATATTGTCTTTGTATGTAAATCGTATAACTACGAATGTCTTGTAAAAGAATTAGGAATAAATGAGCATTCAGTTAATCCCACATACAAAGACATATCATTTGACAAGGATGAGATTTTGGCGAAACATTAGTCCTTCATGGCTTCAATGAAAATTACATTTAACAACAAATCGTAGGACTTACCTTGTTTGTACTTGATACCTAAGCTTCACAAAAGTCCGTACAAACAACGGTACATTGCCGGCTCATCTGCATGTTCGACTAAAGAATTGTCCATTAGATTGACTAAATTTCTGTCCGCAGTGAAAGAGGGTCTTCAGAAATACTGTGAAATTTATTACTCGCGTAGTGGTATGAACCATATGTGGATGCCTAAAAATTTTTAAGAACTTCTGGATAATTTTAAATCTCGGTCTTTTTCTGAAATATTAAAGTTCTATCAAAACTTTTGATTTTTCAACCCTGTATACCACCATTCCCCATGTAAAATTGAAAAAAATCGCCTAAAAGAATTAATCCCAAATGCCTTTCATCATAAAAATGGTAGCATAAGCTTTAAATTTATTACTTTGGGATACCATAAGGCATATATATAGTGGCCAAAAGGGTAAAACATGCTACACAGAGGAACAAGTGATCAGTATGCTGGAGTTTCTAATCGACAACATATTTGTTGAATTTGGAGGTCGAGTTTCTCAACAAATTGTCGGCATTCCCATGATAACGAACTGTGCGCCTCTCCTTATCGATCTTTTCTTATTTTCATATGAATCGGAGTTCCTTCAGACACTTTTGAAAAACAACAAGATCAATTTTCATTTCAGATATATTGATGATGTTCTTTCCATTAACAATCCGAACTTTTCTGATTGGGTTCCATTAATATATCCATCTGAACTAGAAATAAAAGAAAAAACAGACAAGGCTTCCTCCGCCTCATTTTTAGACTTATACCTCGAATTTGACATACACAGTCATCTCAGTACCAGCTTCTATGACAAACGAGACGATTTTAGTTTGAAATTATCAATTTCCCCCACCTTAGTAGCAATATACCAACTTCACCTGCATATGGGATGAACATTTCCCAACTTATTCGGTATTCAAGAGCTTGCAGCTTCTGCCCAGACTTTGTAAAACGTCACGAGTGTCTGAGCTGAAAGTTGATGAACCAGGGGTATGTCAAAGAACGTCTCGTACTTTTTCTATAAAAGTTCATCGGAAGGTATCAAGACCTTGTTGATAAATATTCCGTATCAACTTCACAATGAATACACGATGGTCTTGAAGTATGGATTCTGCGTACTGACGTTGTTTATCATCCTATTACGTGTTAAAGTGTTCTTTTGTTTGTCTTTATTTATACTAGTATTACTTTTACTGTTTGGTCTGTTTTTGGTGATATCCATTTGACGTGGCTCTGTACTTATGTATCCCGTTATTGTGTTGTTTGCATTATCTTTCATATTTGCTTTGTCCGTGTTACTTTTTGTGTTTCTTTGATACATTTGACGTGGCTCTGTACTTTAACATCTTGCTATTGTGTTATTGTTCTATCAAAATTTTTTGTATTTTGGTCTTCCATATTTGGTAATGTTTTGCAGATATGCCCTTTTGTGTTTCTTTTATACATAATGACGTGGCTCTCTTTTAGCAGAAATACACAATTAACCTATAGACAAGCGGAAAGAAGGAAATGTAAACTTCAAATTTACATTTTGCGGAGGATCTGCCTAAAGAACTATAGACTATATTATTTTCATACTTTGAATGACAAAATTATTTTATATCTCTACCTGTGTTTGTTTCTACATAAGCAAATGCCTGTACCAAGTTGGTACCAAGTCAGGAATATGACAGCTGTCGGAGTTCAGTATTTTTGTGATTCTACTTTTTACATTCTGACGTCATATGCGCGATTCTACTTTAGATCCATGCTGATCTGGCCATTCTGTCCTAATGATTAAAATATTTCAATCGTTTATGGGTGGATTTAACATACATCAATAAAATTCAAAAATAAGAAAGCAATGAATGAGGTTGTTCAATTTGATATATGCCTTTTTGTGCTTCTTTGTTAAATATTTGTTTGTTTGAATTGTTATTAAGACACTTGAGGTACTTGTACAACTTGTCATTATTGTTTATGATATGCTCGTATTCTTGTCTTTCATTTTTGCTAATGTGCTTTGTCTATATGCTTTTTGGTGTTACTTCGAAAACTTGTTTGTTACTTGTCTTTCATTTTTGCTATGTGCTTTGTCTACATGATTTTAATGTTTCTTTGTTACATATATGACGTGGCTCTGTACTTATACATCCCGCCATTGTGTAATTGTACTATGGTAAATTTGTGTGTTCTTGTCTTTAATTTTTGCTAATAAGCTTGGTCTATATGCCATTTTGTGGTTCTTTGTTACATATTTGTATGTTTTTTTAGTGATTAAGATTATAACACAATGTTGACTGCTGTATTTTTGACAATTTGACCTATTATGTTTGTTTTAAAACCAGGTTCAATCCACCATTTCCTACATAAGAACATGCCTGTACCAAGTCAGGAATATGAAATTGTTATTCATTCGTTTGATGTGTTTGAGCTTTTGATTTTGCCATTCGATTAGGTCTTTTCCGTTTTGAATTTTTCTCGGAGTTCAGTATTTTTGTAATTTTACTTTTTGAATGCGAGCTGTGTTTCGTAATATTGAACTACTTGACTATTCAGGTAGTCGGTTTGATTGTCAATCTAATTGTATAGCTGAATGGGTTGTGAAGTGACACTAAAATAGCTTGTTAATGCACGTAAGACGGAAGGGAAGCGAGTTTTGAGATCTTCCTTCTGTGTATTACCATTTCAACTTTAAATATTCTTGATAAGAAGGTTCACTTTATTTTGTCGTTACGTTTATTATGTCTATTTACAAATGAAAAAATGGCATTGACGTTGAAGAAAGATGCCTTAGTTTTTTGATTTTTTTTCTGTTTGTTTCAAGTGTCAGTAGCAGTTCCTTTATTAGAAACTACGTCAACTTGGGAAAATGCAGTAATAAAATGTAAGAGTAGAAGTGCAAATATCGAAATGGATTTTGATACGATAATAAAGTTAAATATAGCGGATGGGACGGAGTTTTGGCTACCAAAATACACTGCAGTCACACCCTGGATAGATATTATAGGTATGATTGATTTAACTTTCGCGATATAAAAATAGTTTCTGTTTGAATATTGTGCTTTGTATTATACATAAATAAAAAACGTATTTATAGTCAGTCATCTGAAAAATTTGGTTATTCCACTGGCAATTGCGATTTTCCAAATAACCGACTTTGTTTGCAACTTTTAATGATTTTAATAAAATGTTAAGAACACTTACAAATTCCGAATGCCTGTCAGATGCCACTCAACGTAGCATGTTCATACCAATTGCTTTGATAAAACAAGGACACAGTTTTCCACCTAAAACTTTACCTGTTCAAAAACATTTAAAATGGCCTGTTACGGTAAATAACAAAAATTACGTTATAAATATCTTATCACCACGACAAAAACATGGATCCAGATAGCGTGACACACACTAACATGAATAACCATTTGCAATAGGAATGGTTAAACCAGTTTTGATGCGCACTTATCTCCTCGATTAGCTGCATATGCTCATGTCTTTCAAAATAAACACAAAACAATTGTCAGTGCACATTACAAAGAATGACCTCTTATTTGTAAGGGGTAATATAAATTACACAAAAATGTTCTCATCTCTACCGTGGGTATCTGAGAAAGCTGCAGTGTTATGTTAACCCTCTGAGTCCCAAGCGGACAAATATGTCCTCCACCGTCCGAGTCCCAAGAGGACATACATGTCCATTTCACCTTGTTATGAAATATAATCGAGTAGAACTCTGTAAATAACCGACAGAACTTTTAAATATGTACTCATTTTAAAACTGTGTTCTTCGCAAACATTTTATACATATTTTCATGCAGATCTATCCTGGCAATACATCAAAAAGACCTTGAATATTTTGAAAAATATTTTACATTTCTCCATTTTAAAGCTTTCATTTTCTTTCCAATTTTATTTCTTATAATCTATGAAGTAATTTATTCTCAAGCTGGATTTTGATTTTATGTACAATAGATTCGATATTTGCATTCGAATATTTTTTGGTATAATGTTTAAAAATTAAGAATATTGACAAGTTTTGTACTAAGGGTTTGACGTTTAGTGACATCAACGAAATTCATCAAAATGACGTCAGATATTACGTCGTAATTTACTATCGGGCACTCACCGTCGTCTTCATTTAGTTGATTGCTGGAAAATGCTTAGAAGAATAAATTAATAAAGCTTTTTAATAAATAACCAACACAATTTTAAGAGACATATTTTGTATTTATTCTTGCCATGAAAAAGCTTGATAACTATCTTGACACCTACCCAAATAAGTTTGATATAGTAGATGTATAAACTACCTTTGATAAATATCTTGACAAAAACAGGGTTTTTGAATACGTCTATATCATTTGGTCTTTGTTGGAGGGTTGTCTCATTGACAATCATACCATATCTTCTTATTATATTTATATTTTTGAATAATCTTAAATTCCGAATCTTAAACACCACAGAGACTGTGACATAACATATATATATTAATTTGTCAAACTGGTTCTTGTTGTTAAAATATACCAAGATTTCCATTTCAAATTTTGAAATGTGAGACCACACAAAAACAAATAATTATCGAAAAATATTCATTGTCATGACATGTTCAGAACTTCTAAAAGTATATACATGTTGGCCAAAATATAGATATTTAAGTCATTATTGACTATTTGTTCTTCTTTAGACAAATAATCAGCACATCAGTACAAAATCTAACCGTAGAATTCAGAAGTTTTTTTTATCAGAAAAGGCTGAATTATGAAAACGAAAAAAAAAACAGTTTGAATCAAAGACACAATTAAGTTCAAATAACAAATGAATTTGCAAAATATGATTTACTAGTAGTTTAATTGCATCTTTATGATTTGAGTAAATAAAAAAAAATACTAGTTACTAATCAGTACAGGCTGCATATAATAGTGCATTTTTATGTTTTGAATTTGATTTGCTTTTTGTTATTTTTTTTTCTTAATGCTCTTCAATTTTGTTACTATTTTGGTTTCCAATTTTACACTTGAGAGAGATGAAACGGACGTCTTGTGGACTTAATAATGATAAAAATTAGAAGAAATGGTATCATTATACTATAGCAACGGGACAACTCTCCACCAGAGACCAAATGGCGTAGAAGTGAGCAAGTATAGGTCTCTATACGGCCTTCAACCTGATATTTTTTTTTTGTACAATAACAAAACACCATGACGATATATCAAACTCTAAATAACTATCACAGGGGAAAGGGGGTGGGGGTGGGGCGGGGGGTTATACATAATACTTATTCCTCATCCTTTGTATATCTATTAGTAAATTTAAATATTAAAGCACATTCACACTGTAACAATTGTTGAAAAATATATTATTCTAAATGACCCATCAGAACGAAAGAAATTTAAAATAATAATCTTTTATTAAATATTATGTTTCAAACAAGCCACAATCAATCAAAATACAAAGTAAACTTTTGTGTGTATATACTTTTCTCCCCTTTCTTGTAAAATCATACAGAAGACAACAACATTTGCTAAATGAAAACCCAATCATCTTAAAATATTATACATCTCTAGTTTCGTTATGTTTATAAACAAGAGTTAGCAAATTACGACAGATCTTCATTTTAACCAGATTGAGGAAAAACTTATTTAGGACATGACACATTGTGTCAAAGTGTCTTCTAGATATTTGGGGTTTTGTTGTTTGCTTGCTGTCTCATTGATGTATACCCCCTGAATCTCCTTTGATTCATAACTGTTCCGTATTGAAGATAGGCCTGTTCAATAAACGACACATCCCTAAACTTAATATAATATAGGGAGTTAATGATTTAGTAACTTTTGACAAACACGTAAAATAAAACAAATGCATTGGTCAGTGTTTCAAGGGGTTAATTAGATGACTTACATTTTATCTCTTTCGTTCAAATTAGGGGAAGGCCTTAACGAATTTTTAAAAAAATGGAGATCTTCAAGTAGATGTATAATGCCAGTAGGTTTTTTATTTGCTGTCGAATTTTTCTTCTTTGCTATTCAATGATCATAATTTTTTATTAATTCCATTTTTACATCCCAACTTTGTCGATCTAAATTACAGTGTCCATTCCATAATAACCGAAAAGAACTCGTATTAAGTTGTCAAAATGTAATTCCACGTTGAGGCTATAATAAAAAAATCCTAGATTCTTATCCCCATGCATCTGATATTTGACTAAAATCTTTCTTTTTGCTTAAAGTTTTCACCAAAAAAAAATGATGAAAAATTAAATTGAATCCGAAAAAAAATCAATTTGTAGGGTATGGTTCTTTGAAATATCTAGACAGTTAAATAGTTTTTAAAGTATCCGCTATCACATGAATAATCCTATGTCGAGCTCTGGGTATTTTAAGTAGTAGACTGTTTTTATTTTTTTCTCGCCTTGGTGAACGGGACGTTTGCTCTGGCCTATTTTTTTTCCGCTGACGACCTGCGGTCAATAAATTTTCTCCCCGCTGTCGACTGACAAGCCGGATGAAATCTCAAGTTATAGCAAAGAAAGAAAGAATAATAAGGGTTTGATGACATACGTGAAACGTGAACACATTACATGATACATCACAAAAATGATAAAAAAAAACAGAAATGAATTATTGTGCGACCAAATATATTAATTTCCGGCATATTGTTTAGTTGCTTATGTAATGATTTTGATACGATGTTCCATTTAATATGAAGAGATATTGTAGATTTCGGTACTATTAATATAGTAGTATTCAAGCCTTCGACACTTTACTTCTGAGTTTTAACAAAAAAAGAGTAAATATCTTTTTTTAGTATTTTGTTTCTATAATAAAACCTTCTTTAAGTTAAATATATTTCAGCAAGTATCAAATATATTCAAGGAACTCAAACTTTGTATGGAAAAAGAACTTCTGCAATCAATAACAGTTTACACTATGCAAATCGATAAATCTATAACTTTTTTACAAGCCGTTGACTGTACAACACTTAGGGTATTTCCAAGTACCTGCAAGCTAGTTTATATCGACGTTTTACACATCAACGTCACGAATAACACTCTTTTTGATGACGTCATATGCCTCAACGGTACATTTTAAAAATAAAATAACAATGTTTTTGTAATGTCAACTAAGTAATCGTTATGTTTACAAAGTCCAATACACCAATAAAGGCATACATGGTCAGGAATGTGTATTCAAAATATGCGGAAAACATGCATTTTACCTCGAAGAAAATAGGGTTTTCCATGTATGAAAATGAAGAGTATTTGGGACTGAGAGGGTTAAGATTGTGCTGCTCACCTCAAATAAGATAAAAAAAAAAAAACACAAACAAAACTTCACACAAATTTTATGAAGTTTTATTTTAAAATTTGATTAATATCTTCATTTGTTGGAAGTGTCAGTTTTTATCGCAATATCATCAAAAGAAAGAATTTTTTTTTACTGAATTATTAAGTACATCATTCCAGTGACACTGGTTGTTGAAATCCGACCTGAATATTGAATGTGTTTTTTTTTAATTCTATGAACAATATACCAATGAAAGATAGGATGAACAAATACCGTCATATCAATTGATTTACAATTGTTGTTTTTGGAAAAGAATCTGCTCATACGTAAATCAGAATAAAAAGGAATTTCCAATAATGTTAAAAATAACAGATTCCACAAAAATTGTAGAAGACCACTCTCATTGAAAAACATTTTTAAGAATTCAGCTGTTATTCTTGATTTATGTGTCCAAGTTTAAGAAGGCGCTATGAGTGCATTATACATTGTTATATGTGTTCTCCTTCTAGCATGTTTGTGAGCAATATAATGGATTTTGGACAATTTTCTATGACTTCTGGACCATGATATTGAAACGTAATTATATGTCTTTACAAAACAAAAACGTTCTATCCTATTGATTTGACTGTTTAGTACAATAACTTTTCCCTCCAACGATACTGTCGCATAATGCATCAAATAAGTTGTTTGTGTTTTGTTTGTTGCTTTTGATATTCATAAGATTATACATTTTAAAATTGACTTTTTAAAGAGTTGTCTCATTGGCATTAAAACCATTGTTTTATATTTTATTTGAATTACATAATACTGTGTATAAGATGCATTCAATGTTCACATAAATGTAAAATAAAGGTAATGCAACTGTCTTTATATAAAAATACCGAAAAGTGATGGTGTTAGTACATTTTATCTCGGACACTTTTGTTATAATCCTCTCACTCTAATATATGTTATTTTTTCTTATCTTGATGACAATAGGATGTTATAACAAAGATGATCTAAATCCTTACTAAACGATCAACACATCATCACTTGGAATATGCCATGAAGTCTGTGCAAGTACTTTTGTAACATATTTTGCTCTAAACGTAAGTAATTTCTGTTGTGTAAGGATATCAATATTTATCATTAGATACAATCAATTATTTCATGTGTAGATATTAGTATTTTGGTATCATTCATGACGTCACAATTTAAATCGATTATCAACAAAAACAGCCATTTTGATCTGAAAATGTTTTGTCTAAACACTAAGTTTATAATTTAGGTATAGATTTTGAATTATAAGACTCTTTCGATCTATCTCTTGTAGTCAATGTAGAGATGTTTTGTCTATTTACAGACCATTCAGAAATTACTTTTTCCTAATAATTGTTTTCGAATGAAAAATGTATCTTAAAAGAATGCTAAACAGTACTGAGATCTTTTGCAGGAAAAATGTATAAAAATTAATTGATTGACTAAAAGCACACTCTTTGAATAATGGTTCGGTTATTAATTGCAATAAAAAAGTATCTAAAGCATTATATAAACTTTAGCAAAAAAATAAAACAAAAAATTCACTTTTCTTCCGACTCATTTGTGTGTCTGCATGACTTAGTCTGTGTTTTTCCATTTACGACCTAAGTTTTTATTTTTATTCACCCCCAAGGACAGTGAATTAACTGAATTGATACTGAACAAAACTCGAGTGACAACAAATATCTTAAATTTCAGATGAATATTTAACAGGTCGGGAACTCTAGATTTCCTGACGCCAGAATATATTTGCATAGTAATTTCTCAAACACAAGGCCAATATGGCCTTAAAAAACTGACCAATCGACTCAATGAACTACAATACATTGTGGGCTACTACGAGTTTGCTACCACTTGAAAACACGTGGAATTAGTGGGAAAAATTTCAACTAATATAGTGTCTGGGACTCTCATAATAAATGATTTTGTTCTGCGAATATGTGTAATGTAAAATATATAACATAATCTTTTGCTGCTCAGATTAAAAAAGTGTTGTTTCCTGGCTTCACTATTCAACTGTCTTCTTTGCCTTGTAAAAATAGTCGAACAGGTTTTTTTGGAATTTGATGCGACTGTATTACAACGGAGAGGTTTAGCGCTATAAAACCAGGTTCAATCCACCGTTTTCTACATTTGAAAATACCTGTACCAAGTCAGGAATATGACAGTTGTTGTCCATTCGTTTGATGTGTTGTATCATTTGATTTTGCCGTTTGATTAGGGACTTTCCGTTTTGAATTTTCCTAGGAGTTCAGTATTTTTGTGATTTTACCTTTTTCCAGTGTTATGCATTGATTTCACGGTGTGAAATGAAAAAAAATGAAATTTCCAATAAAGTAACCACTGTCAAGTCTGAATTTTTTTTTTATGTCTTTTAAACCTTTATAATGCCATTCAAACAGCATTTCTGCTTCGAAAAACACGAAGAGCTGGCACAAAAACACTAAAATTAAAATTAAAATTGAGAATGGAACTTTATATATCTTTAGTGGCCGGATGCGGCCATTTCACTTTTTGCGTTTTCGCGTTTTCTTCTTTCATTTTGCAAATGCAAAATCGCGTTTTCGAGAAATCCGGAAATGGGGAAATCGAGATAACGACATCGAGAAAGCGAAATAGAGAAATTGAAAAATCAGGAAATCAAGAAAGCGTAAAAGCGAAATCGAAAAATCAAGAAACAAAAACGGGAAAACGCGAAAACGGGAAAGGAAACAGATTTCCCGATTTCTTGATTTCTCGATTTCTCGGTTTCCCGATTTCTCGATTTTTCATTTTAGCTTGAAAGTGAAAGGATAAAACGAGAAAAGGCGAAATGGCCGCATCTGACCATCATAACTATCTGTACTGGATGTGTTAATTTTTTATCAGGACCTGAACTAAAAGTAAGGACATCATAATATTCAGTATGCTGCTTGCACTTAAAGTGTTATAAAAGCGAGGACGGTAAATAGCTTAACATATTTTGTATAGTTTTTTCCATCGATAAAGTCCTTCTGTTGCTAATTCTATCCAAAAAAAATAGCCAAGAGGAATTTTATCGTTCGGTTGCTGTCCTTATTTGCAACATCTTCAATCCTTTAAATCATCTGGATCATAGTGGGTGCCATATTGCCCATTACGGTTTTCTAAAACGTGCTTTGTATATATACATATAAAAAAAAATAAGGTATGCGTGCCAAATGCGACATCTTTCCATCCAAGACATACTCTTTTAAAGTAAGCAATCATAAGTTCAACGCTAAAAAGTAAGCTATAAAGGAACCAAAAATTAATTAAAACAATTCAAACCAAAACTCCGTTGAGGGTGCCATAACTACAGCATTTTGCTTCATAACCTTCAGAATAAAGGAACAGTTTGAAATAGAAAAAAATTCCAAAATACTGAAATATGTCAAAAATCAATACTTATAGATTTTGTAACTTTGTCAGACAAGAATTTAAAAATGTCTTGTGTGCAGTTTTGATGAAATATGATGGATGATATAGGCTTTATGCATGTTCTGTACCTGTCAAATTTTGTATATGAAAATATTACTTAGTATTCTATAGTAATTATTTCATAATGGAAAACCGATCTTTCTAAAAGATGTTTGTATACAAAAATAAGGAGATCTGGTACGATTGCCAATGGGACAACTATCCACTTAAAGTTCAAATGAATTGGATGTAAGTAATGATAGGCGACAGTAATGTTTTCAACAATGAGAAGAACCCATTACGTATAATCGGCTATAAGTGGCCGCGATTGATGATTATACGTTGTTGTTTCTTATAGACAAATTAATACATACATGTACATACTTTTCCTCGATTTAAATTACTTTTTAATCATAAAAGAAGGTACAATATCATAAAATCAGTTTTGCGAAAAAACGGTGAAATTTAAGTGACCCCAACATATATTTGACACACTCTAAGTCTTATCCTTTTTTACGAACACAAAATTCAAGGATCCCTTATTTTTTTTAACTATCTATATGAAAGTTGCTGCCCTCATGAATATTAGCACCGACTGTTATCAACGGCTAGCTTTATACTAGTAAGTTTGTCTTATAGGTAATTGTGTTTTCACTGTTGTTTCGATGCTGTCTTCTGGACGAATACATGTAATCTCCGTGTCATCATCAATCATATAGTTAATGGCTAAATATCGGGTATTCCAAACACTCATTTCGTCGCATAGAAACAACTCTCTGTTAATCTGAGCATGGAAAGAATACTTTATACCACGAACTGTAAATGTGGATACAAAATATGAAAAACTTAGCGAAATTGTTTATCCCGCAATGCATGAAAAAATGTGTTGTATTTTAGTAAATAACACGTGTTCCCAGTTGATTGTAAACATGTAGTTGTCAATTATGCATTGTTACTCATTTACTGGATCGGTCAAAAATCCAGGTAAATACATTGCGTCACACGTGTAAATAAACAATTACCTGTGCGAGGACATAAGCATGCTAATTCATGCATATCCATATAAGGTAGTGTTCCCGACCTGTATAACAAGAGTTTACGACTTTGCAAGTGCGGTGAAAGACACCAGAGGGACAATCATACTCATTAATCGAAAACAAACTGTCACCGCCATGTCTACAAATACCAACAAACAAACAAGAGTACACAAAACGCAAACAAGAAAACTAAAGACTGAGCAACACCAAAATCTTGATGGGATTTCAAGTGTCTCGGGAAAAGGGGCGGGATTGTAGTTACGAACATATCCGCTATCATCTGTAAAACGGGTATTCCATAAAGATAAAAAAAACTCCTGATAGCGTCCATAAAACTTACGAAGGATAATTTCAACCTTACTACTTGGAACTCTTTGTTGTATTGCCTCCTTGTGAGCAGCAACCATCTTGCAACAAAATCATGATAGGAAATGCAAGTCCTGGAAATTCGTTTTAACTGCGACATATATACTCCGTATACATGCGCTAGAATGTTGCTGCACAGAAATAAAAAGATCACAATCGGGAAGTTGAAATCATCCCTTTTTTTGTAAAGTTTTGTTAAAAACACTTATTGTCAATTTGTAGATATAAGTCAAGATATGAGACAGACGTAACTGTATCTGATGTATCTTTTTTAAGTCCGATAAGACAGATGCGTTTAATAGAATCACTAAATTATTAATTGTTTTGATGGAGAATATCATCCATATAGCGGAAAATAAAGTTGAAAGATACTGCTAACTGTTTCTGTCTTAATTCTTGTATGAAGTCAGTCTCATATGAATAAAGGATCAAGTCGGTAAGAGGGACACACTTTGTTCCCATGGGAATGCTGATTGTTTTTTGAAACACAAGTCCTCCATATATAACAAATATGTTGTCAATCAAGAAATCAAGCATCTTTATAATACATATGTCAGTTTCGGAAAAAATTGTTTTTTTTTTTTATATTAAATTTTTTTTTTTTAATAAGACAGGACTTATCCCTCCCTAAGACAAGATTCTTATATATATACGATGGCCATTTTGTGTTCTGAAACACAGTATAAATAACTCTTTAAGTTTGGAATTCAAGTGCAATCAGTGTATTATCTTTATGTTAACATAACATTAAATATGAGTGCAATCGCATTATGTCGACATTTCTGAATTAGTTTTAGTTAAAAAAACTATTGTATTTATCTAACTTTATTCATTGAGTAAGTCGGTGTAAAAACAAACCAACATTTATATAACAATTGACGAAATCAAATGAAGCAGCTAGGTTCAAATGATTTTAAGCGTCATCTACTCAAAATAACCTGATAAAAAAAACTCATCATAGATACCAGGATTAAAATTTTATATCTACGACAGACGCGCGTTTCGTCTACAAAAGACTCATCAGTGACGCTCGAATCAAAAAAGTGTTAAAAAGGCCAAATAAAGTACGAAGTTAAATAGCATTGAGTACCAAAAATTCCTAAAAGTTTTGCCAAATACAGCTACGGTAATCTATTCCTGAGGTAGAAAACCATTAGTATTTCAAAAATTCACAGTTTTGTTAACAGTTAATTTATAATTATGAACATATCAATGATAACTCAAAACAACACAGAAGTGCTGACTACTGGGCTAGTGATACCTAGTGGAATTAAAACTCCACCAGCAGTGGCATCGACCCAGTGGTTGTAAATATACTCATCATAGATACCAGGATTGAAATTTTATATTTACGCCAGAAGCACGTTTCGTCTACAAATTCTCATCAGTGACACTCGAATAAAAAATGTTAAAAAGGCCAAATTAGGTACGACATTAAAGAGCATTGAGGACCAAATATTCCTAAAAGTTTTGCCAAATTCAGCTAAGGTAATCTATTCCTGAGGAAGAAAACCATTAGTATTTCAAAAATTCACAGTTTTGTTAACAGTTAATTTATAATTGTGAACATATCAATGATAACTCAAGTCAAAACAGAAGTGCTGACTACTGGGCTAGTGATACCCTCGGGGAATTAAAACTCCACCAGTAGTGGCATCGACCCAGTGGTTGTAAATATACTCATCATAGATACCAGGTTTGAAATTTTATATTTACGCCAGAAGCGCGTTTCGTCTACAAAGACTCATCAGTGACGCTCTAATAAAAAATGTTAAAAAAGCCAAATAAAGTACGAAGTTGAAGAGCCTTGAGGACCAAATATTCCTAAAAGTTTTGCCAAATTCAGCTAAGATAGTCCATTTCTGAGGTAGAAAAGCCTTAATATTTCAAAAATTCAAAGTTTTATTAACAATTAATTCATAATTATGAACATATCAATGATAACTCAAAACAACACAGAAGTGATGACTACTGGGCTGGTGATACCCTAGTGGAATTAAAACTCCATCAGCAGTGGCATTGACCATAAAAATAGACATATATCAAAGTTAGTTTAAATTTGTTAAAAAATTAAGATTACCCGAACTCATAATATGATTAAGATTAGTCATCTGGAGATACGAATTGTTCTGATATTACACTTTGATAGATATAAGCAGTTGGGTGTTTGATATGCCATAAACAACAAGAAGCTTATTTATTCGGTAAATGACATATGTATACGTTATTGGTGAATAAGTAGCGTTTACGTGTTTACTGAAACTTTCTTGATCAATGTGTTAAGTATTTGTTATTAGGAAATTAATGCTTTGTTATAGTGTTATTGGGATGAAAAAGCGTTGATTGATGCACAGTATGTATCCGCTTCATTCTAAAAATATGAGCACAATCAACGTTTTTGCAATCATATAGTTGTATGAAAAGAAGGAATCAATTCCTATAACAACATGTGCATGCTTGATTTCTTGATTAACCACATATTTGTAACGCTTGGAGGACGCGTTTTTCAACAGACTGTCGGAATTCCAATGGGAACCAATTGTGCCCCTCTTCTTGCCGACTTGTTTCTTTATTATTATGAGGCTGACTTCATACAGGAACTTCTTAGGAAGAAGCAATATCCTTTAACTTTACGTTCCGCTATATAGATGATGTTCTCTCACTAAATAATTCAACATTTGGTGACAATGTTGAACGAATCTATCCCATCGAACTAGAGATAAAGGATACTACAGATACAGTTAAGTCTGCCTCATATCTTGACTTACATCTAGAAATTGACAATGGGGGTCGGTTGAAAACAAAACTTTACGACAAAAGAGATGATGTCAGCTTCCCAATTGTGAACTTTCCATTTCTATGTAGCAACATCCCAGCAGCGCCTGCATACGGAGTATATATCTCCCAATTGATACGATATTCCCGGGCTTGTATTTCCTATCATGATTTCCTTGATAGAGGATTGCTGCTCACAAGGAAGCTATTAAACCAAGAGTTCCAAATGATGAAGTTGAAATCATCCCTTTGTTAATTTTACGGACTATTTACCGGATTTGTAATAACATAAGCAACACGACGGATGCCACATGTGGAGCAGGATCTGCTTACCCTTCCGAAGCACCTGGGATCTCCCCCAGTTTTTGGTGGGGTTCATGTTGCTTAGTGTTTAGTTTTCTATGTTGTGTCATCTGTACTATTATTTGTCTGTTTGTCTTTTTATTTTTGGCCATGGCGTTGTCAGTTTGTTTTCGATCTATGAGTTTGACTGTCCCTCTGGTATCTTTCGTCCCTCTTCTACAACCATGAAATTGAGAACTATACCAAGAGTACCATTTTGTTATGCGTTGTTGTATCATTGTGACGGATAGCGCTTTCCGTTAAAGTTTTTGTGTTTTATACAAAAACAGAACTTGATAAACGAGTGCCTCATAATTATTGTCAGCCAATCAAAATAACGGAATATAATGCAAAATAATGAAAGTTTATTGCAGACTCCTTTACCATAAATATTAATGTTTGAAATAAGTTTCATGTCTTGCATTTTATAAGACATTTTATAAGAAAGACGTCATCTTTCCAGAAACTGCACATCCCTTTTTTGAAAATTGAGAACAAGCAAAAACTAGTTACACCTTTCAAGTATCTTTTAATGAACTTGAATACATTGTATACATGTCAATTCTGGATACATTATAGCGAGCCCTTCTGACATAAAATATCCTAATTGGAAATTTAATATTTGGATAATTATTTCAGAATACACGGAGAGGGATTTGAATGGGTGATATTTGCAAACGAAACCAACATTTTATTTGTATAATATCCTATATTAGTATATTTGCTTTGTGTACGGCCCGATGTAATGATCATGATTTTATAATTACAAAAGTTATTGTACGTGAGTATAGTATTGCTGCATGACAAAATGAAAGAAAAAAAAATGAAAAAATCCTTGAACACCGGAGTTAATTGGAGTTAATTGGAAACATTTTTCTCTCAACTTATCTAGTTTAATACTTGAACTTGCATAATATACCGATGTTTTACAATTTTAATGTTTTGTCTTTAGAAAAAGTCTTGCATTTGTGTTCAAGATGCTTCACTAGAAGTAAGGAGCGGAATTTGTCAGAAAAACGTTGTAAACGAATATATAGTATATACAGGTAAACATATTTCATGCTAAATCTCATTTCCCATTATGTTCTTCACCGCTATGACATAACGTTCATTGCATTTGTATAATATTTGATTAACACATTTTTTATCTTTGACTATAACATGTGTAAACAAAATATGTGCAGTACCAAGAGACAAAACATAACCAACTGTAAATTATGCTGAGCTCGACCTTTAATAACTGTTACGAAATAAAATATTTTACTAAGAACAATTGCACAAATTTGAAACAAAAATCTAAAGCTTTTTAGATGAGAATAAAATTTGTCAAGATCATACATATTTAAGGCAAACACATGGAAGCCAAAATTGTGAATTTTGAATAAGAAATAACGACAATCTTCTAATACCACTGCAACATATTTGAAGGAAAAACTCATTTTAAATATGTTAAAATTTAACCTTTGTTAGTATACACCAATATAGTATCAGCCCTAGTGTCATAGGTTTATCTGTATACATTTATAAATTGACAAAAAAGAAAGAGAGAATGGGATAGGGTCTATATAATCAAAATGCAGCAAGTACTTTTTAGTACGTAAAAGGAGGAAACACATTATTCATGGATAGCCAATCTCATCATTAGATGAACAATAGACAACGCTATTGTCAAAAACACACAAAAGTATTTAAAATAAAACATGGAAAACTAAAGACTGGTCAACATGATCTTTATAAAATATCGTAATAAGTACATGGACACTGGACGAGTTAGCAGATCACGATCTACATGTGGCACCCGTCGTGTTGTTTATCTAAAATACATCTTATTCGTTGATGTCAAATATTAAGAAAAGAGGATAGATTTAGGGTTGAGACAATTCGAACATTTTTGTTGTCACCTTGTAATATATATTCCATAACAATAAAATCATAATGGCGTAACTAAACTATCGAAAGGAGGATTTCAACTTCACATTTGGAACCCTTGGTTTAATATCTTCCTAGTTAGCAGCAATCTCCTAATGAGTTTCCAAGTGAATTGTCAATACCTTATTTCGTTATGGATATATAACCTTATTAATGTTGCAATATACAAAGCCACGAATCACCTCGACTCCTTTGAATAACACACATATTTACCAGGTCCAAAATATGATTTTATATAAATCTCAACTATAATTTGTTTGTAGTCACCGAACAAAAATATCCAAACATTGGTGAAGAGTTGTGCAAGATAGGAAAATGTTACAATGAATTACCAAAGAAACATAGTTATGCTCCACTTGAACCGATGATCGTGAAATGTCAAGGAACAGAACGTATAGAGAGTCTGTGCAGTAAGTTGTACCTATCACACATATCGTTAACAGACGCTTAAATAAATGAAATAATTGCATTACTAAATATTTCAAACAGTATTTTAAAGTAACTATACCAATTAGCCATTGTTTTCAATACTATATTTAATAAACACGAATTGTTCAACACATTTATTTAAACTTTTCACTTCAGACTAAACTGAAACTGTTCAACGAGAGACAACTTTTGGCGCATTAGTGTCGTAAGCAGCAATATCTGCTGTCGAATATGATGGGATCGGGTCGATGAAATTTCCAGACCCAATAACGCCCTTATTTAAAATTAAAATTGAGAATGGAAATGGGGAATGTGTCAAAGAGACAACAACCCGACCATAGAACAGACAACAGCAGAAGGTCACCAACAGGTCTTCAATGTAGCGAGAAATTCCCGCACCTGGAGGCGTCCTTCAGCTGGCCCCTACACAAATATATATACTAGTTTATGTGTATATCATACATGTAAATGATTTGATTATAAAAGCTTAGATTTGATAAAGCTTATAGCCAAACAATTGAATGCCAAGCATATATAAATACCAAAACAATGGAATATAGAGCTACTTGTTTCTGACAAACAAAGACTAACTTTAGCAAAATCTATCCTAGGTAACTATTTCTTTAAATCTATCAACGTTCAATTTAAGAAAGGTTCGTTATCATGCACCGGCATAATAATTACTGAATTGATGATACGCACGGATCTGATATTTCACTAGCAGCGATATCTATCCGTACTGTAAAATATTTAAACTAGACTTCATAAATTCCATGCGTCAGACACGTGTGCAAAACTTCACCGACACTTTATAAACCTTTAATACTAATTGCAATCATGAGACCAAAACAACTACTAGTTTTAGATTAGGTACGAATATTATCTGTGACGAATAAAAAACTATGAATAAAGAATATGTGACCAATAGGTGCTATATGATCCTATGTCTTGTCTATAGAAACACATATTGTGAAATAATATATCTGGAATGAAATAAACATACTTCTCCATATTTCTTCCATATTGCTCTCAATGTTAATCTTGTATATATTGTTTTATTTTATGCAAGGAATTTGGTTCCAAGTTCACCTCAATATATTTTAAATTGATATATTTTAGTCACACATATATAGTAATGTAAATAGCATGTCCTGAGCTATATATTGTTACTTGAAAAGCCTTAACATTTACTGTATACATTTATTTTAACATACTATTCCTTTTTCATTGATCATTAGATACATGTCACAGACACATCGTTAATTTTACAGGAAATGGGCAAGCGGGGAGTTTCACATCATACAAAAATGATTCTCAATCGGAATGTGAAAATCATCATGGTTCATTCCTTCCGTTATTGAATCCATCGTTTTGTACTCAATATCATGATGTAACTCAGACATATTTCTGGCTGTCTACATTCAGAACAAGATATGATGGACTACATAGTTATATAAGTAAGAGAAAAGTATTGAATAACGGAATTGTAAAAACAAATTTACAGCACAATGCAATGATCAAAGGTAAACAATAAAGGGTAATAAAAGTAAAAGGCAAAACACACACACCATGAATTTAAAAATATTTACCTAATAAGTAGACCTAGTTAATTTCCAGTTGTTCTGGTGTCTGATATATTTAAGGGTTTAGTTTTGTTCTTTGTATTGGACTTTTGTATGGACTGCTATGTCGTATTTCATTGCGTTTTCATAAAAGCATTTCCTTTTTCCTGATTAATTTATCAAAGTATGATTGCAAAATCTTTTATTTCTATGAGTAAGTCACGAAAATTTTGCTTTTTGTAAAACACCTTTTCCAACAACTAATACACAAGAACGATATTAATAAAATGATTTTTGATAGACAATATATTTGTTAAATTTGGTTGATTGATAGTTAAGCAGAAAGTCGCAGTGTAATAATTGGTATACTTTAGGTTCGCTTGTTCCAGGGATGGGGTTATCGTAATCTGTAATTGTAATCAATTGTAATTTATTACATTTTTCATTAATCGACAGTAATATGTAATCGAAGACATGTTTGATTACATATAATAGTAATTTAATCGATTACAGCAAAAATTAGGATGAAATCATCGATTACTTTTCGATTATATTTCGATTACTTGATTGACATAGTTTGATGAACTATAGCCTATTTGAAATGAAATGTGTATGTGTTCATCACTAAATAGTACACAATAAAATGTATTAATAAGACTGCAGAGTTTATCAAATGCCTTATTTGTATCTATTGTCTCAAGCAGCATTATGATCAACCAGATCTTCTTCCAAATTTTACTGTATATCCAGCTTTTGAAACAATTGACTTTACTGTCGTCAATAATTTAAAGACTTTTTATATTGATTTGAGAAAAAAAAGAAGATTAAAATAAGAAATGAGTGATATGTTAAGTTCTGTACTACATTGACATTGAAGAGTAATTTTCAATAAGAGTTGGAATCTTAGCTAGAATAGATAAACAGAAGTTACGTTTTCATATTATGCTATAAAAAATAGAAAGTACACAAAAGCCTTTTTACACTGTTCCAATGGCTATGCATTCCAATATTGTTCAGAAATAGATAAATGTATCCCAATTTTACACTAAACATATATATTGTTTATATCTTGAATAGAGCATAACAAATCCCCAACAAACTTCTTGTGTTTACGAATCTGATACTTCTAATCATTGAGATGTAGACTTTGTTTTGAATACAATTATGTCTAATTAAGAGAAGATTTAAATCATTATGTACCATGTTATAAATTGTACTCCATGTGCAGTTTTAAACCCTGTTATTAGGGAGGTTATGCAAACAAAAGGATTAATTCATGCATGTATTAGTTTTAAATATTATAAATTTGCATCTTTGAAATTAATTGGACAAGTTAACTATTCGTCTTTAAATTTTTACCTTTGTTTTAGAGGAAACTTCCAACATTGTAATAAACTATGTTCAAATATAGTTAAAATGAATAAATACAAATTACCTAACTGAAGTCAGACAGAAAAATATGGAAAATAACCTATAATATAAAGACGTGACTAAAGCCATGTGATGTCATTACACAAAATTTATCACCCCTTACTCGTGTTGAAAAACAATTTCAAAATTTGTTGAATATTTCGTATCTTTAGTAAGAGCTTCGATCTAGAAACAACTGTCTACTTAAAATTTGAAAACACTGCTGTAAATAGTTTTTTTTTTAAATTCTCATAAAAAGTCGGATATAAAAACAAACCCTTTTAAAAAATAGAGACGAAAGCATATCGCCTTGATTTTTCATTTTTCTCTCAGATATATTGATGATGTAATGTCACTCATGCACCCGATCTTTCAAAGAGTGCATACATCTCGCATTTATCAGTGAATTTTTTTATTATTTTCATATCATTCTCAAGTCTCATCTACAAATAAAGATGTACACAAAATAATTTTGTAATAACTCATACATATATGGTTAACCATAATTGTTACAAATTATAAAATACTAGATGAATAATACAGTGCAGAATACATCTTAATTGAGCTCTATTTCTTAATAATATTATCAATATTTGACCATTTTTCTTTTATTCTTATTGCTTTATTAGTCGAGCACAAACTCATAGAGACCATGTCAATCCTATAATAATATCTAAGCCAGTCAATTGCTTCGGCAACACATGGGACTGTAAATCTAACTCTACATACATGTAAGTAAACATATTTCTTCAAAATGAAAATACATGTATTAAAAATATCTTTAAATACATAATATTTTACACCCAAGATTATACTTGATAAGGTTGGGTGAAAACTTATTTTACATACCTCTTCCAACGTTTGAAAAAATTAAGCCAGAATGTTCGAACATATCTACGTTAAAAAAAGAGATGTATATATGTTTCTTTAGTTTCTGTTTCACTATATTTACACTTCATAAGTAAAGTATTTGCTTCTAGAATTCTATGGAGTAATCTGTATTGATATGCCCTTAATATGAGATCTTCGGTTATAAGTAAAGGAAGACTAAAAAAGAAACTCCATTCTTCGGCAACGATATCTATTCCCAATTTTATTTTCCGTTTCTCTTGTATAAGAGATGGGGTTTTCTTTATTTTATCTAGAACAATTTTATAAAAATGTTTTGATACTTTTTCCACTGTTTTTATGGCGGTTCCAATTTTGTGACCGAGAGGATTTAGTTTGAAAGATACTTGTGAATGAATAACATTTTTCCATTCATTTGAAAGTGCAAAAATTAGTCCATAGAATTCTAGGAAAGTTGTTTTTATATTATACATGTTATAGTTTCTAATAAATTCATCAAAATTGTAAAATTCTTCATTTTCCTTAATGAGATCATTTGTGAAAAATATATTATTCTTTATCCAACTATTATAAAAAGCTGTTCTTTCGTCAATCATATTATTTTTATTAAAAGCAAAGGTTGAGACTAGATGTCACTTTGGACTGAGGTCAGAGGTTCACACAGTGAGGCCCATGATGAAATTATATTTTAATTTTATTGAGTGCTGATTTTGATAAATGCCAAATATTTTCTCCGCCATTAATTTCAAGATGATTTTCCAATAACACCTTCCATGATGAATAATTTGTGGGGTTTAAAACTATTTTAACCCAGGATAGCTTAAGTGATTTTATAAAGGGTTCAATATGTAACATTTTTACACAGCCATCCTCGTAGTTTGAGATAAATGTATTTCTTTAATTTTGTCCCTTTTACCATCAACACAAATCTGTATAGCATAGCTTGTATCTGTTTTAATATATCTGGGGATGGATCTGGTAAAACAGTAAAACATTGAATTAGAATTGGTAGGGCAAGAGCTTTCACAACTACAATTTTTCCATATATAGTAATATTTCTAAATGACCAATCACTTAAGAGAATTGTTACTTTTTTGAATTTTTCCTAAATAATTATCAACACATATATCAACTCTTGACAAACAATATTGAATGCCTAGGAGTTTGAAATTTCCTGAATGGTTCCATATTATTTTTATATGTGTGTTAAGCTCCTCTCCCAAATCCATATAACTTGGTTTTTTTTTTGCATAATTAGCCTTCAAACCAGAGCATGAGTAAAACAAGTCTATCTTATTCAGAGCACTGTTTTGAGATTCTTTACTATCGTCTAGGATCAAAGTCGAATCATCAGCATACTGGCTGAGTAAAAAATTTGATTTTTTTTAATCTTTGTACAATGAATGTTGTTGTCATGGTTTATTGATACACTAAGCAGTTGCAAACATAAAAATAAAAAGATAGGAAGATAATGGATCCCCTTGTCGTACCCCCTCTCTATTACAAAAAAAAATCGGATTGATAGTGTAATTATTTTGAATACAACTTTTTAAATTATAGTATAGGGTTGATATGCTTCTTTGAAAGAACGCAGCAGGAAAAGATTAATGTCGTGTCAAAATGTTTTCAAAAGTCAGTGGTAAAACCAACCAAACCAGGAGATTTTCCATTTTTCATATTTTTAAATGCATTATGAATTTCAGACCTATATGCAACATCAGTATCACACGTGGTGATCAGTGGTTGAAAATCAGATGAGACAAGGAAGTAGTCCAGTCTTGTCTGCTTCTTGCTAGGTCCTCTCCCGGAAAACCTCTTTTTCTCTGGATCTAATTCCCTATAAACATCAATGAGATCTATCTCTGCCATCATTTTATGAACATTTTTTTTGAGCTTTTTGATTATGTTTATGCAAATAATTAAAAGTATCCATATCATGATTTTGTAGTTAATTTCAATCATCCCCAACTATTGCTGAAGTGTTATCAACATTTTCAATATCTCGTTGGAATATTTAATAAAAAACTGGTTTGTCCTCATTAGGTCCATATACTACTGCTATTGTCATTCTAAGATTGAAAATTTGTATATCTAGAATTGCATAGTTCCCAACTTGTTCCACTTTCTGTCCAAATATTTCAAAAGAAACAGTGCATCTAAACAAGATAGCCACACCCCTACTGCTCGTGGTATGCGACCCAAATATTATTTAATATCTCCATTCTGCCCGCCAATACTTTTCAAGTTCTTTTTTTCAATGAGTATCTATATACCAAGAAAACCATATTATAATTTTCTCTACATTTACTAAATATATCGCCAATTTTAAACTACCCATACTTTATATCACTTACATTTGTGAAGGATATATGTTCTAAAATTCTACAAAATTCTACAGTCAATAAACACATTCAGAGCGATATAAAAAATAAAGTACAAATAAGAAGAGAGAAATGAAAGTGACATACAAATGCTTGTTTCCAACCATGCGTACCTGTGCAAATTAGCCATGTGCGGAAGAACCGGGACATGCAACTTATCAACATAGAAAAAAAATTTAGAGAGAGTTTTAAAATACACAAAAAAAAAAAAAAGAAAAGTAATTACATACAACAATAATAAACAAAAATTGTTACTAGAGTCCTTAGATGGTGTAAACTTCCCACTAACACCATACACCATTACACCATTCACTATACACCATTACACCATACACCCTGTGCCATTACATCATACACGTTACACCTTTTCACCATACACCTTACACATTCTATCTACACTATCCGAAATTACCCATAATGCAATTTAATTTCAAAGAAAGCGTACGACTACAAAATTATTTATTTATTTTAAAAACGAATTTTGATAACAATATTGTAAATTAATGTATAAAATTAAAAATCAGTTATTATCAATATTTTGCATAGTTTTAAACTTTGATAAACACACTTTATATACACGATACACAATCACACCATTCCACCATTTCCCTAACACCATACACCGTCCACCATATGCAATACAGCATTACACCATACACGTTTTTTTGGGAAAGTTTACACCATCCAAGGGCTGTGTGAGTGTTCTAATGAGTTTTGTTTGAAAGTTTTTTGTTTAATTCAGTTAAAGTTATTTTTTTACACGAGAAGGTTTGGTAAAAGTCTATGATGATATCATCTTTTTTAGTATGACTAATCTTTAATGTAGACTTGATGGACTTTCCTCTGTTCAGATGAAGGCAGTGCACGTCTTTCATATAAAAGATTAAATCGAAGTTTTGCAACAGACGGCGGCACAGCGGGCACGACACTATACCCACTTCCACGTTTTAATTTCATTCCAGCTTCCAGAACTTCGCCTCGATCTATTAAACTATTGAAGCGCACAATGATCTTTCTCTTCTCTTTATCTCCTTCTTTTCCTGGTAACCTATGCACGGCCTGGAACAGCATTTTTTTTATGTGCTCCTTCCGTACCTCTAAAGTTTTTCTTAAAAAATAACCGGAAATCCGTCGCTTTAGCCATCTCGGCTAAGGGGGTTCCGCTCACACCACTTATCAAAAGGTTCCATTTTCTGCCCCAATACTATAGCTTTAAAGGTTCTTTTTCTTCTGTTGATATTTTTCCTGAATATCAGGGATGAGTGTGTTATGTATATCTTTTATACTATCCTCCACGAGTTTAGCATGAGATTCAAGGTATTCTACATTGTCCCTTAGAACCTTGACCTCTGTTTTCAGAATTTCAATTTCCCTCCTTAATTTAAGGTGCAAACTTGCAAAGCATTCGGACACAGACTTTGATTCGTACATTTTTTTTAATGTCATACCTTTCTTGTTTTCTGGGGTCCATGGTTATCAGCTGTATCAGTATGATACCGTCAAAATGAACTTCAAGTATCGGTTCTCGATTCTGACTCCGACCACTGACCTCTGTTTACACAAGTAATGAGTTTGTGTCCACTCGAAAGATCGTTCTAAAATAATGTGTGTGGCAATAAAAGACTTTTTTATCCGGTATATGTCATTAAAACAGACAGAGTTGTTTCTGGATCATCAATTGTTTTTATTTTAAGACCTACTCATAACTCACATAAACTTATTAACTGGTTTTCAATAAAAACAGGCAAAAATTAGAAAAACACCACTTAATGCAATCGCCATGCTACCGGAAGTTCTTGTTTCGTATCTTGATCTCTTCCTAGATTATGGCACTGATGGACAACTTCAGGCTAGAATCTATGAAACACGTGACAATTTCAACTGTCAAATATCAGCTTCAAATTTTGTTATAGATAATGCATATTTTAAGGTTTTTCTTATCTTTTCTTTTCTTTGGGCAATCCTGACACCCCGAAGTGGGTTCTACGACAAGAAAACCCTTACAATATGCATTATCTGACTTATATACCGTCAACAAAATGTTATTATTTATAAAGATTTGCAAAATTTTGCATCCTATTTTACC
Source organism: Mytilus californianus (assembly GCF_021869535.1). Classification (NCBI taxonomy): domain Eukaryota; kingdom Metazoa; phylum Mollusca; class Bivalvia; order Mytilida; family Mytilidae; genus Mytilus; species Mytilus californianus. Next base: position 29,898,108 of record NW_026262615.1, read on the forward strand.
GACCACACTTAAGTGGGATATTCCTTTCTAATGTGTCTAGGTTTTTATACGCCCTACGGCTCATTTAGAATGTGAAACAAAACTCACTAATTAATCTAGATATAAACCTTAGAAAGTATTATCCATACACAATAAAACTATTACTGTAACTGCATGAAGTAAGACACAAATGAATTGCTTCCATTCGATAACGGTGTATAAAAAATACAAGACATTTTGTAAGTAATTTATAATACCAACTATTAGTTTATGAAATGTGTTGGTTTTTTTCTATTGTTAGGAAAATTCTAACGCGGAAAAGTGATTATTTTTCAACAATTATAATTGAATCGAATGAAATATTCTTAATAATAATCTTTTGAATAGCAATACATTTTTTTAACAGATAATAAGGATATAATTCTATACCCTCCACCCCCAACCCCTCACCACACCCAACGCCATTGTGAGGTACGTGGATGTTATTCAATAGAATATAAGAATATTTGATTAGTTGTTCGTTTTGATAGAGTAAAAGGTATAAATAAAAGTAAAAAAGTTAAGAACTGACACGAAGGGACCAAGAAAACGATTACATGTAGAAAGTATAATCACAAAAAAAAAAATGAACTCCGAGGAAAATTCAAAACGGAAAGTCCCTATTCAAATGGCAAAATCAAATGATAAAACACATCAAACGAATGGACAACAACTGTCATATTCCTGACTTGGTACAGGGATTTTAAAATGTAGAAAATGGTGGATTGAACCTGGTTTTATAGGTCACAGTATGATTTCCTATTCAGTGTGAATCAATAAGATTTTCAAAATCATTCACACGGATATGTTAAATCTGGCTTTTTTTTTAAAGTGTTACATAAAGTTTTACATTAACAATTCATCTCACATATATGATAATGTAGCGACAAATTAACATAATTTGACATTATTTGTTTCTAAATTTAAAATGCGGGGAATGACGATTTTTTTTACACCTATCATAGATTGAAAATATATTCCCCAATCGGCAACAAAAAACTATCAGACGAATATTATTTTGAAGTAAATTATAGTTTGCATTTTTATCAAGGAAAATAATGACCTCGCACTTGAAACTTGGTATCGTCCGGGTTGATTCTTCCAAAGAATGACCTATCATTCTGAAAGAAAATTGTGTGATTTCGTATCTAATAAGTAAATGTATATAATAGTTCATTAATTATATAAACATTCTTTAATCTATTTAGATCCAAACCCAGTACCTGTTTCTCTTATCAGCTGTAAATATGGTTTTATCATTAATGGCACACATTACGAAAAAGACGACAATTGTTTGAACTCTAAATATGTTATTTGTCATCAAGAAGGTTTGTGTGTATTCATTTATAAGCTAATATAAACTTGCAAAACGTTAATGCAAAATCATTTAACAACTTGAAATGACATAACAATACTATATACCTTTAGGAAGAACATTATTATCTTTATTATTGGATAATGACCACGTTAAAAAATTGAAAACAATTAAAAATTGATCAAATCATCGTGTCAATATCTGCTGCCATTACCAAGTATTGATAGAAATTTGATGAGACGTGCATAGTTTGGTATAGGCGCATTGACATCAAACAAAAATATAGAACGTGTGCATCTTTCAGTACTGTTAAAATATCCATTGCAAGGAAATTGAACTTTGTCCATCAAAGTTTGATAGAGGTACTTATCTATTGTTTTATATATATTTACACGAAAAACTCATTTTGATGGCTATATATGCATACTTAAGCGTCCATGTATGTTTGATTTTGATTTTGGTTTTGTGTTATGAAATGTATGATTTCGGATGAAGTAAATAGATAGGAATCCTACAACTGAGCTATTCTTAAACATAAAAACCAAGTATTGTACCATATTTGATAGAGCCATTGACACTTACACTGGCTAGTTTATCAATAGTACGTTGTCGGTATAAGAGCACCACGCAACAAAGGTGGTAGCTTTAAAATAAAGTGTAACAGAATTCTGATATATGAACGGTAGAATACTTAACAACTGTTTTTGTTTAATTGGTTTATATATAGGAATGATACATTAATGGAATGGAAATAGTTTATACGTAATTGTAGTCCTACTAAGACAAACATATTAGTTTTTACTGAGTGGAAACTTTCTTTTAAGCGATGGAGGAATTTGTTGACTGTCTTCCTGTTTCTAAATTACATACACACATATACATACATGTAGGTCTTGAGTTATCACAGTACAAGTATTTTGATTTTCTGTTTGTTAAAGGAACTGCATTTGATGTCTGCAAAACAAATCAATGCGAAGACAGTTAAAAGTAAAAAAGATATGAATATAGGAACGAATCGAAAATAAGAGTGAATATTTGACATTTTCTGTTATGTGTTCGATTGTTTGTTTTTTGGATGTTTACCTTTTTTGTCAATGCATTGTCAGTTTTTTTTTTTCGATTTATGAATATTCCTTTGGTGTTTTTGACCTTTCTTTTATGTATCGTGCTTTTGATCAGTTTAAAAAGAAGGTTACGTTTTTCTATGTAATATAAAACAAATTCTACACAATAAGGTGTAATCAGTTATCAAGTTACACATAGGTTAACTGCATTGTTCTGAAATGACTGTTTACATACCTATAGTGAAATGACATTTACCAGACAATTGAATTTAAATGCATCGGCCTTCCACACAGATACATTGTCTATCATATAAAAGCTGTACCATCTGTTTCGTTATGTTTTGCTCGGTCGTAAAATAATCATACAGTGATGTTTCAATGACACCAAGATCAAAGGTCAAAGACGAAAACTTTCATAGTATTCAATGTTTTCACATTATTGCAGACTCTGTCTTTTCTAAACTGAATTAATCTATGCAAAAAGGGAAGATACATATTCACATATTTGTGCATACTTTTGAGTATTTTAATAACTTTGTTTCAAGAAATTCCAGCAAAAATTACAAAACTGAGCTGAAACCACAAAAAACATCTATGTGATTCAACTAGTAAAACATTTTAAAGCAAATGAGATCCTTTATGCAGTGATAAAGAAGTTCTCGACATCATCAATTAACTATAATCACGCTTAATGCTAATGGAACATCCAATCATAACAACTCCTACAGTTTCCACAAAAGAAACAAATCATTTTCGAAAACATTAAACTTTGTATTATCTAGTACGTTAAAGCATTGTGTGTTGTCAATATTAGGTTTTTTAGAATACAAATCCTTAAAAAATGGGATCAAATTTAAAGAAAGTAATAAAAGTTTTTGTCTTATACAATTAGAAAACTTGTCTTCTTGCCTAGTTCAAATGCATTATGTCTTGCTCATTGAATTGTTTACATTCATAAATTCATCGATGGCAAATAAACTATCATATACAAGACATTGTCAAGATCAGTCGGCCTGTCCGAAGTAGAAACCTAGTAGGAAGTAGTTGGTTGCAAGAAAATGACCATACACAGGTTGCATTGACTGTCTTTCCATAGGCTTAGTTTTTTAAATTGTCTGTTGATAAGTTGATAAAGTACTATGTAACTTAGGTCCCAACTTCCTAGATAAAAAAAAAAAATAATTGTCGTTCCTTTTGTGATAAAGCTCCTCAAAATTAGGTGTCCGGGTTGAGTATCATGTCTTCCTGCTGACTGTTACCAATCGACTAACAATTTCAAAATCCTGTAAACCAACTTATTTTCGCAAGCGATTTAATTTCGCGACTTTCGCGAGTAGAAAAAAAAAACGTGAACATAAATCGTGGCGAATATGTAAAACTTAGATCGATCCTTATTCAACTACTTCACGTTTATTGAAAATTGCGAAATTAAATCGCTTCGACAAGGGATAGAGAGGGCTTAACGCGAAATAAAGTATTTGCGAAAATCAGTTGATTTACAGTATACGGTCTAGTACTTAGCAGAAACAACACTTTGTTATGCTGATCTACGGGGAAAATCTCAAACAATGAATCTTAAACTAAAATGCAGCAGCGTTCTTTTTGTTTTTTTTTAATATCACGCATGTTGTTTTAATAATGAAACTTACGAAGATCACATTTTTTAGTTTTGCAATTGATGTAGGTCATGATGAAATTTATACATAACTTCAAAACGTAAATAAGTTTGACTAAATAAATAGAAAAAAATCCTTGACCTAAAAACCTTACATTTGTTTAATACTTAGAGGATTTTTTACGAATTGCATATTTCTATAACTATTGCGCAACTAACCTCTTAGTTTGTGTTGGATTTACAATATTTCTATCCCGTTTGATTAGGTTTATATGCTATAGTGATAAAAAATACATCACACAAGATACATAAAATGACATTTTGTTTAAATTTAGCTAAATTTTGGAATGTTTATTATTGACTTAAGACTTTTATTTATCGGAAAAAGCACAATATGAACATTTTAGGAAAGGGCAAAATACTAATTTTTAAAGCAGTTCATTTATTGACTTCTTTGAGATAGATTAATAAGTATTATAACATACTGAAATCTATGTATTTATCGGTTTTTAATACATAATATTACAGTATAAAAAAAGGCTTTTCTAGACAGTTGTTGATGATATAATGCACGCAATGCTTTCATTATATTTAGTATGGATACTTCTGTAGACAGATCGTGCGAAATGACATGTTTCCTGCAAACGCTGTTTGAAAGTATACATGCAATTGCTGTACAATCCAGGCGTTTTCCCCGAAAATAACAAGGAATGTCTTTTTTTAAGACTTTCAGATTTTTACCGCTGTCATGATAGTTTGGGATTATTCATTTACGAGCGTGGTTGACAAATGACTGTCAGTATAATAATAATAATTAAGATTGTGTTGAACATTGACTATGCAAAGTAGAGAGTTCGGATAGAAACAATGTTAATTGTTCTTCGGATCGTGCACTCTGGTTCAGTCGTGTGCAATAGTATTGGATATTTCACGATCAACGCTGTAATATTCTATGAATACTACAAAGAGATATACTATGGATTTTTGATTTTTTTTATCTCGAACGAATACAGCCAACGTGACTACTCATTAAATATAGCAAATAGTTATCTCATACAATGTAGACCAACTATTATATATTTCAATTCAAACTCTTTGTTAGATGTTGCAAAAACGACAGAAACAACAAAACACACAGTAATGGCAGCTGAACTAGATGAATCTACAGATATTTCAACAGGTATGTTACTTAAAAATATTGATATTTTTTGTTAGATAAAAACAAGAAAGTGACGATTTTTTTTTTGTTACTACAAGACCTTATTTTACAAGCTTGGTTATACTATGTAAAAATAACACATACATGTATCTAACATTTGATGTTATTTATACAAGTCTTGATTGATTGATAATAGGGCACTAAATTTAGAAAAGATAATTTGATCGATATTCTTTGAATAGTACGAAAAGATATACTAGTGTTTTTATCAACAAAAAAATTGGCTGCTCATTGAATATTGAAAATAGGTACATTGTACATCATGCAGACAAACTAGATCGTCTTCAAATTATTAATATTTTTCAATCCAAACTCTTTGATAGATGTGTCAAAAACGACAGAAACAAAAAAAAAACACACTGTAATGACAGCTTATCGTTCAACTCAACTAGATAAATCGAAAGATCTTTCAACAAGTATGTGATTAAAAATAATGGTACATTCTTATTCATATTTCGCCTTCGGTCTCAAGTAATGAATTAGCTTAACTTCTCTATGAGGGGTGAAGCTTACATGTAATATCTCTGTTTAAAGAAACAAACTATATTCACCAGACCATAGATGGCCAGTGACCTTGACCCTAGTATATAAGCACCTGTTCCATAATAACTTGTCATTATTTTTCTAGAGGGTGTGAAGTGAACACAACACTTCACTTGAATTCTGTTTAATTATTTTATTTTTTATCTAAGATTTAGGGGAAAGTTACTTCAATTACATTTAACTTGTCTACGATGTACGACAAGTGCTAATGTTAATATGTTAATTAGACATAATAATTTCTCAATTGTCTACGATGTATGACAAGTGTTGATGGAAATGAATTAAAAATTTCTTGTGTACGATGTATGACAAGTGTTGATGGAAATGAATTAAAAAATTTTATTGTCTACGATGTATGACAATTTTATATATTCATTAAGTTTTGCCTACGATGTAAGGCACATGTGTTACTTAATTCATTAACTCCTGTTTGTTAAACAGGTAGATATTTAAAAGTATTTCTTTTTACCTGAAGGTCGTGAGTACTCTTCAGAATTAGCACGTGTTTTACCTGTACAGGTGCACAATATTTTATTACAATGGCTGAATTTGATAATGCAGATGTATTGCTTTAGCAAGATGTTTAGAATGATGTTAACACTAAAGAGGGTGATGGCTTTGATTTTCATCACCTCTGGGTTGTTTTAGAAATTAAAGATGATAAATTTAATAGGAAAACTAGAGGTATTTTGAATAAATCCTCTTCTTAAACAGTTATAGAACCTAGTAGTTTTATAAAAAATCATAAAAGGCATTGCAATTGGAAATGAATGACAAGTGACAAAGCAACAAAACCTGTCAAAAGGAAGTTTTAAAATCTAGTGCTACTGGTATAGCTTCAAAATATCCTAGATTTGTGAATATTTCTCCAGAGGAGATAGCACACTTGAGATTTAAAATAGGCATGTAGATTGATACATTGACTCATTATTATTAAATGTAGTAAAGAGCCTGTATGAACCATGAGGTTTGAGACAGTTTCTCTGCCTTCCACTCAAGCAGAGGTTGTAGAGAACCCTGTTGCGTTATTCCATTTTTGCCATTAGAGGCTTACTTTAATGAAGATTAAGTTCTAGATTTTGATCTGAACTACTGTAATGATACAGTTCATGTACCTCCTTTTGGAGTTTGTGCCATGGCTGATGATAGTCCAGCCAGAGCTGATTTTGATACTTCTTTTGATCCTGCATTAGGGTTTTCAGAAGCCTTTAAGGCTTCTCTTGGTGAGATTAATAGTCCAGTATCTTAGCCTGTTTGTTGAACAGTTTAATCATGATTTTGCTTGGGAAATCCCAATATTGTGTAAAAAGGCAGAAAACTGGGTCTGAATTTTCTTCTGGACTTTCTGTGACTGTTAATACTACCATGTCAGTAAATATCAAATCAGGAAAATATCAAGTTGATAGAGGAGTAATAATATTTTCCTGAGAACTGCGAGAATCCTAGTGTGCCTAGGATAAATAAATAGATCTAAATGGCACTGCCTAGACAGGCCCACTCTGTGGTTTCAAAGATGCAGGAAACCCAGAGATACTTTATTAAGGGGTTGACCATCACCCCTATTGTTGAGTTGGCTAATATTTGTTGTAAGAATGAGCCACTAGATCTTGATAATACAAGGAATTTATTGTCAAATTCAATTTTTTGTTTGACCATGGGTTTCTGGTTAAACGCATAGGAGATGCTCAGAAATATCTAGATGATAAAACCAATTTGTAATTCTGATGTGATAGTTGATTTATCACGTTTTTAGTTATGATTGCATGAAGCAAACCTGGTGATTATACCAAGATTCTTAAGCAAATCCTAGATTCCTTGGAAGAGGTTCCAGGTCTAGTAATTATTTTACTCCCAGCATGGGAAAGGCAATATCAGTCTTTTAACTGCGGAGGTTCTGTCGGTCAACAGGGCGTATGGCAATTCCCTTCATTGAGAGGAAGGGGTTTCCCAACAGGGATACAGAGAATCTCAAAGAGGTCACAATTCTCAACCAGTTCCTATATACAGTAGATAACTTAAATATTATGAATTTGAAAATATTACTAATGATCTATTGATATTCGATTTAATAAGAATAGTTATAAAATTATTTTTAATGTTGTGCCACAAGGTTCATCATTTTTGAATAAAATACATTTCACTTTACAGAAGGATGAAATAATTTCAGAAGTCTAAAAATTGATAGCTAAGGGAGCTATTTAAGAGGTTGAATCATTGGAAAATCAGTTTATTTCCTATATTTTCTTAGTTCCTAAGAAAGATGGGTCTTCAAGGCCTGTTATCTATTTGAAAAATTCAAACAAACTTAGCTTGTGGCTAACCAGCATTTGAAGCAGGACCATTTATCATTTGTTTAGATGTAATTTATAGGGATGAATATCTATATATATATAGCTAACATCCATAGATCTCACAGATGCATATTTTAATATCAATAATGATTATATCAAAAATTCCTGATTCATGTGGAAAGGACATTATATGATGTTTATGTTCTTTGTTTTTGGATTGGCTTCTGCATAAAGAGTTTTTACTTAGGCTTTTAAACCTGTCTACGCATTTTTATGAAAAAATGTCACTTGAAGTATATACATGATAAAGTCACATTGATGATTCTATTATTATGGATCAGAATCTAGATAGTTGTACTGTGAATACAGAAAAAATGGTGCAAATGCTTGATAAACTGTGCTTCAGAATAAATTTTAAGAAGTCGGTCCTCATTCCTTGGAAACACATTGTTTGCCTTTGTCTCATTATTGATACTGAGTTATTTTAAGTTTTTTCTGACAGATGAGAAAATAGTAAAATTATCTCCCTTGGGAAGTTCTTCTTAAATAGAATTGTGTAACTGTATTATAGATGCTTTGCATCATATATTGGTCTTGTTGCGCATGCTTTTAATGCGGTATCTTTGGGAATGTTACATTGCAGAAACATGGCGAGAAATAATGTTGAAGCACTGAATAGTTGTTACAGTGATTATTTTCATCAATATGTGAAATTTTAACAATTTAAAATCAGAAATTGAAAATTGATAAGACCCATCCAAATAAGTTTTTGGATTGGACCAGATGCCTCATCAGAAGGATTTGGGATCCAAATTTGAAGAAAAATTTTCTGTTGGTAGATGGAGCTTCTCGGAACGTAGGCTCATTTCATATAGATTACTTAGAATTGTTGGCTATATTTTTCTTTTGGAGAGAAATGTTAAGTCACAAAGAGTCTTGTTAATTGTTATACAATCAGAAATTTCAGTAGCTTTTATTATGCAATAGGAGGTATAACCTCTTTGTCAGTTGACAGGCTTACTACAAATATTTCATTATTTGGGCTTGGTGTTCAAGAAAGGACATTTTTCTCACAGCTCATTATATTCCTGGAAAGAAAATTTTGATGCTTATCATATGTCTAGAAATTTTACAGATTCAACAGAATGGCAATTGAAAGAAGAAATATTTGTTTTGTTTTTATCACGTTTTCATTTTCAAATCTGTAGATAATTGTTTCTCTGTCTTTTGACCAACAAGCTCCTTTCAGAGATGTTTTTACTTTTCATGGTCAGAATTAAGACCTTATATTTTCCCATCTTTTTCCTTGTCGGGGATAATTATAAAGAAAATTATAAGTGAAGTTCAGAAGGCTATTTTTATTATTCCTTTTTGGCCGGCTCAGAGTTGGTTTTCTTTGCTAAGACCATTTTAATTTGTTTGCCAGTTAAACTGCTAAGCATAAAAATTAGTAACGATGCTGCATACTGAAGAATGCCTTCCCCTCAGTAAGAGACTAAATTTAACTGTGTGTATTGTAAAAATGTAAGTGAACCAACACCTGAAGTGGTGATTGTGCGGTAGGGTAAAAACATGTGTATTGTATTCAGAAATCACTTATAAATAGAAGATTTCAGAATCATTTGCAAAATATGTTTACACTTCATCTTGGAGACCATGCATCTATGATCAAGCAATATCAATATTTTTTGAGAAATTTCATTATTTGGTGTGTTCAAAGGAGAACCAATTCCTTATCACCATCTGAAAAGGATGTTATTGATTATTGAAATTTTTTGTAAAACAGAAGCTTTTCATATTCAGCATGTTCAATGTAAATTTTACTTGGTCTATGTTGAAACAGACTTGATCCTTTAAGAAGTAGATGTTACTAAATTTGTTTGTTTACTATATGTGAAGGGTTGCTTAAACCGGAATCTGCAATTGAAGAGTTAGATACTCTTTCACTTGAGAGGTGAATTTAGTGCCAACTTTTTTAAGTTCTTTATATTCATTGGAGGATTTAACATTGAAGACTGTCTTTCATACTTGTGTCTTTATTTGCCTTGAATACAGCTGCCAAAGTACAATCTTTATCAGCTCTAGATTTACATTCTATGTCTTTCATTCAGAGACAAGGCTATTTATTTTTTCATATACATGAGCTTTTGAAAAATACTAGATCTGTTAGTTAGTCTACCTAATGAGGTGTTCAAGGGTTTTGATAAACCAAAACTTTGTGTTGTTAAGACAATGATTTATTATGTTTTGTGTACAAAATATGTGAGGAATTCATCGAAGTCTGTTTATTTTTTATGGAACTTTTCGTAAAGTTTAGATAGTTAGAGAGAATTCTAATTTTAGCCGACGTTTTAAGGTTCACTCATTTAGAGGAACCTCTTCATAAGTGCCTTTAGCTTCAGGATTTTCTATTAAAGACATTATGGCAACACCTTAGTCTGGACATGTGCTAGAATTTTTTATAAGTTCAATAACAGGGAAGTGAATAATATCAGTACTAAAACACTTTTCTTCAATTGTAATTACTGGATGATCTTGTGATTTTTATGCTTTATTAAATGTGGCATTTATGTAAAAATTGTTTTTAGTTTGTGTCTACACTTTAAACAAGCTAATTCATTACTTGAGACCGAAGGCGAAATATGAATAAGAATGTTCCTTCATCCAAGCATATCTTGGATGTGCAGGATGAAGGTCATTCTTAGAATATGAGCCGGAGGCTCGAAAGTAATTAATTCCCACCCTAGGGATTATCAGTCAGACCCACCCTTTTCCAATGGGTTTTATGGTCGACACAAACTTGCTTTAAATTATGACAAGTTATTATGGAACAGGTGCGTATATACTAGGGTCAAGGTCACTGGCCATCTATGGTCTGGTGAATATAGTTTGTTTCTTTAAACAGAGATATTACATGTAAGCTTCACCCCTCATAGAGAAGTTAAGCTAATTCATTACTTTCGAGCCTCCGGCTCATATTCTAAGAATGACCTTCATCCTGCACATCCAAGATATGCTTGAATGAAGGAACATTTTCCATTGTCATAAAAAGCAACTGTCGATTTTTGTTTTAATACAAGACATTTTTGTCCTGAGATTTGGTATACTATGCAAGAATAATTTGTTCCATATTTGATTTTTTAAAGGCATATTTGATAATTAGGTATTCTACTTTTAATCTGGTAGGCAAACAATTATTTAGTTAACTTACAATAGCGTACTAAATCTTTAATATTCATTTTGGAAAATACATTTTCCATAAATATAACAAGGAGATATTACGGTTTTTTCTAAAAATATGTATATCAAAGAACATATGATGAAAACTGACTACATGTATGTGACTACTCGTTAAACCATGAAATAAGTTACATTGTACCATATGCAACATGTAGACTAACAAAATCGTCTTTGAATATTACATTTTTCAATCCAAACTCTTTGATAGATTTTTTAAAAACGACAGAGACAACAAAACTCACTGCACTGACATCTCATTCATCTGAACGTAATAACACTGCAGAATTTTCAACAGGTATGTGAATTAAAAATTATGCAGGTTCAATTTTTATAGTGATATATAAAAGAAAGTAAAGCCAATTAAAATATTGTTTTCATATTAATACTTTATTCTCTTATTAGCACTTCTAATTTGAAAATAATTTTGCAACACTAGTTAACCTATAAGGAACTTAATAATGTTGTACTGTAATACCATTGTCCCAGGTTTAGACTAGAACACATGTGCATGTCCAAAGTCAGGAGCCTGTAGTACAGTGGTTATCGATGGTTTATGTTTGTCTCATTTGCTTTTCTAAATGTTAATGTTTTTTATAAGGCCTGTAGTTATTTCAATTAAACTGTTAAACTTTTTTCATGTCGGGGTCATTCATAGCCTACTATACTGTATGGGTTAATCCGCATGTATGCGATACGGTTGCCTTTAATTGCTTTCATCGACTTTATTTCATCTTTAGTTGATTGATGTCTCATTGTAAATTATATCACATCTCCTTATTTTTATTTTGAGTTAACATAATGTGTCTTGTGTCGATCATATGAGTTTATCCTTTTACAAATAACTTTTAAAGTGTGTTATAATTGTGTTTTGTACCACCGCTGTCCCATGAATAAGGGGGATTGAACAATAGGGAAAATACTTGATCCTGTCGCATTTTGTAGGTGAAAATAAGAAGAAGATGTGTTAATTATAATAAGACAGCTTGTTAATCTTAATACAAGTAGCGAAGAACCAATATGACGGAGATAAACCAACAACACTTTTGTACATACATTAGGCCGTTATTTTTCTCGTTTGAATTGTTTAACATTTATCATTTCTAGGCTTTTTATAGCTGACTATGCGGTATGGCCTGTGCTCATTGTTGAAGGCCGTACGGTGACCTAAAGTTGTTAATTGCATGTGTCATTTGGTATCTTGTGGAGAGTTGTCTCATTGGCAATCTACCACATCTTTTTATATAACAACCACTGATTTACAGTCGCAGGGAGACAATAATGTAGTAGTTGTTTTTCTAGTGTTTTCATATTTGTTTTGTATCGATGTTTTGTTAATAAGGCAAGCGAGTTGTCATTTCTTTTCTTTTCTTTGAATTATCTATAGTTCAAATATTCTGTCTTCTAGCTTTACAGAAGAAGCAATGAACGGTCGAAATGCTCATTTGTTTGAAAAATAGCGGTCCTATTAATGTTATCATATCCAATTTGTCGCTATGTAATACAAATTGTTCTAACAAGCATTGTGTTACACAAGTTTAAATGTGTAAGAAAAGGATGTTTAAAACATAAAAATGATATACGGTCAGTTATGACGAAACTCCTACCTTTTTGTAAACTAAAAATATACACACTATACTTAATTTAAAGTCACAAATCAGTTTGCAAATTCGATAAAATTCCTACAGCTTCAAAGTTAGATAAGTTGTAAGAAACAATGGATCATAAGGTAAAAATTTACATTTTACAATTATGATGTGCATTTTAGATAGTGTTGTCAACGGTTAACCGTTGCGTTGGAAGGACCGAGTATCGAATACCAAAAACGCTAACCGTTTAAACGGATTTTTTTTTATAATTTTAATAGATTTGATATAATGTGTATTGAAATCATTAAATAATTTTGATCTATTTAAAAATTATCGTCGGTGTAATTAATTTGACAAATCAACAGTACATTGATTGCTATTATAAATCCAAAACAACATAAGATTAATTAGAACTCAGACAACTTATCTGCCAGCTCGGGTCAATATAATAAGTAAACAGTAAATTTAAATCAATAATTGTTACCTAACATTGCGTAGACCGACATCCGAATGTGCCACCTCCATCATCGTGCAAGGTTTTGTCATTCTTTAAACGAAATGCGAACACATAGTACTGTGAAATGCAAATCAACGTGAATTAATTAGTGTTTACGTGATGATACGAGTAACAGGCTTAATCATTTCAAATTGAAACACTCTTTTATTTTCAGAAACATCAAGACAAAATGATAGAATCATCGGTTTTCAATTCGACAAAATGAAGAAGGTTTTTTAATTTTTTAATCTGCCATTGTAGATACGGTGTATTAGATTATTAAAAGTCAAAGTCAAACTTCGCCCGTAATCCTCACAGACAAGCCTTATAATGCCAAAGTACATACTTCAATTCCACGTATTATGAAAACAAATGTGTATGGTTGTATAGATAAGGCCTGCAAACATCAATTTCAGCTACCGGTTAACCGGTTAATCGGTCAAACGATTATCCGAGTAACCGGTGAGGCAAAACTGTACGATTTGACATCACTAACTTTTCATAAAATCTTTTTTTCTCTCAAATAAAGACCGATGGTGTCAGGGCTAACCAAATGAAAGAATGGACCTTTCTTGTGAAAATCCAGAAAACCCAAGGTGTGTTATATGACCAGAAAAGCATTTAAATATTTCTTATCTGACATATACCGTCAAAAATAATTTTCTATTTTACCGATCACATTTAAGTAGAATATACATTTCTTTTGCGTTTTGGTTTAGATACGTGATGAAATTCGTAGCTGTTCCATTATAGAACCGCAATTGAGAATATCTGGTCGTTTGATAGAGTAAGAGGGTACCCAATTGTGAAGTGATATATCACGAAAAACGGATTCCAATACCGCGTAAACCAACACGATTATTTTCTTCTTTTTGAAAAAAAATATATCTTACGAAATGTGATAAAAGTTGGCTTGTATTAAAGGTGTTATGGAAAGTTTTGTATTATTTCAAATATATCTAACGTAATAAATAAAGGCAACAGTAGTATACCGCTGTTCGAAATTCATGAATCATAATGTCTGAAGCGATATATTAACAAAATTGTATCGAAATTTAAGATATACGTTAACGGTCGTTTCTGGTATATACGTCTTACAAACCGAATTTCTGTCTATAATATTAAACATGACAACTTTAAAATTTAAACTCTAATTGGCAACAATACACGATAACTATCAAATAGGTTAATAATTTAAAAAACTGTTATTTGCATTTTAATGCGGAAAAATGAATATAACACGTCAATATTTTATACCTAGAAGCAACTATCATTGAGACTTGGTACTGTCAAAGTTGTTTCTTCAAAAGAAGGACCTGTCCTTCTGTAGGAAAATAACTCCATATACATGTGATATAGGTACATTTGTATGACATGTATTTCGAAGATTGCATTTTATCTTCAAATCCACACCTATTTATCTGTAATAAAATCAAATAATTGTTGTCATCCAGAAAAAAATAGTTGTCTGTTTATTCAAAATAATAAATAAAAACTTCATGGTTTCATACTTAATATTTACAGGTGCAATCGTCGGTGCAGCATTTGGCGCTGTTATTTTCATCGTAACTGTGACTGTACTTGTGATATGGATGAGGTAGGCACAGCAAACAGACAATAGTATTCTACCTTTTTTTTTTAAATTGACGCGATTCACTCATTATAATTAAGTCTGCTATCTAGCATTATTGGCAGAGAAATAAAAGATACTGTAATCTGCTATTGTTCAAACTCCTACAAAAAATAGACCACTTTGAATTTACTTTAACGTCTTATTTTCGACAAAACCAAAGTTTGAGCGAATGACGTCCCACATTATGATGAGCATTCAACAATACAGTTTATATATGACAGTATTGTAATATTTTTTTTCTAGTAAATACATTTATGATACACTACATAATTGAGTCTAAAAGGCTCGTTTTTATTCTATACTGCATTCAGACATATTGTACTTCAAAACTGCTTTCTTTATTTGAAGAACAAGAAGACGTCTAAGAAACAGTCATAAAAATGGGAATCATGAAGAACAATATTCTAAAGATATGTATGACAACAGAGGGAAAATCAACATAAAAGAAAATAAAAATTCATCACTGAACCTCGAAAACAGTTCAATGAAGAATAAGTCAACTGATATATATGCAATTGTAAATAAAAAAGATAATGGACACACACGAACTGTTTTAGAGGAAACTTATATTGATGCACCGGATGGAGAATATGATAGTCTAAACAGCATTGGAAATAGAAGAATTGTATCAACTGACAATGACTATGATAGCAATCTCGGTATTCGAAATCAAAATGACCCAACATACTTTACATCAAACTTCGGTTTGAAAAACGATGAAAGGGGGAATGATGTGTATGATCATTCATTTGCTGCTACTGGCAAAAACAGTGACAATCTTTACTCTGCGGCTTTAACAATAGAGACCGTGAAGAGTCACGATATTTAGACAAGTTAAAGATCAATTTATATTTGTTTACTATCTGTATTTCACTTAATTAAACGCGTGTGTTGTGCTTGTTGTTCGATTATAATAATTTAAATAATATTTTTATTAAAGTCAAAGCTATATATATTTTCTCTCATTTGTCCTTACTCTCAGTAAACAAAATTTCAAAACATAAAAAAATACAGCAAGAAGGAAAGAATATCATTTGTTATCCAAATTTAAAAGCCTTCAAAGGTATTTTCTCGATGCAGCCAGAATATTATACAGACTTTTGGACTAAACAAAAAAACACATCTGGATAGAGAGGGCATCACGTTTTCGTAAGATGAAAAATGAAATGTGCTGCAGTCTCTTATTATACTTCATATGAAAGTTGTTCATTTTTTAAAAAGGCAAACAGAAATTGTAAAAATGTGACAGACAAGTGTCTTAATAGAAGGGTTTACTAAACCTATAACATGTATAATTCTTTTCAACTCAATACTATATGTCATTTTTCCATTTAATTACTTTTAGTATAAATTATACTTTGACATTTTTCAAAGCATATAAAAAGTCAGTAAGAGATAGTTAAATCAAATACATCTCATTGTTACAAAAACAAAGAGATGCAGGATAAGGTTTCATATATGACACATTTCTTTATATAATATGTATAAGATAACAAACCAAGAAGCGATTCACATACATGTCATAATAAAAATGTTTTTTGTTCATGTTTGTCTGTTATCAGAAAATGGATTTACTTTTCATTGCTCTAAAGAAATGCATGTAAACAAACAGAACGTAAATCAATCTATGGTTAACTTTGCATACGGTCAAGCAATGCGTCATTGGAATGCGACTGCAATACACATTCTGAGGTAACGCAGGTGCATACAACACTTGTCAACAGCAATACACAAACGTAGTGCGGCAGTGGGTGGAGCTATAGTATAGTATAGACTTGAGTTATCATTGATATGTTTATACTTATAAATAAACTGTTTACAAAACTTTGAGTTTTTGAAATACTAAAGCTTTTTTTTTAACTCAGGCAGGGATTACTGTAGCTGTATTTGGCAAAACTTTGAGCAATTTTTCGTCCTCAATGCTCTTCAACTTCGTACTTTATTTGGCTTTTTTAACATTTTCGATTGGAGCGTCACTGATGAGTCTTTTGTAGACGAAACGCTCGTCTGACGCAAATATAAAATTTCAATCCTGGTATATATGATGAGTTTATTTACAACCACTGGGTGGATGCCACTGCTGGTGGAGATTTAATTCCCCGAGGGTATCACTAGCAAAGATGGCAGCACTTCGGTGTTGACTTAAGTTATCATTGATATGTTCATACTAATAAATTAATTATTTACAAAACTTTAAGTTTTTGAAATACTAAGGCTTTTTTTTAACTCATTAAGGGATTACCTTAGCTGTATTTGTCAAAATGTTCTAGCAATTTTTGGTCCTCAATACTCTTCAACTTCGTACTTTATTTCGCCTTTTTAACATTTTTTGATTCGAGCGTCACTGACGAGTCTTTTGAAGACGAAACGCGCGAGTACATCCTATTCCTTGTTATTAACTAAGAAACCTAGTCAAAATGGATCAAAATGATTGACTTGGGAATCATAATCCGGTTGTCCCTGAACTTTTACCATTCTAAAAGAAAACAAAAGTAGGGCATAAAAATTTGCAATCACTTCCTGATGGAGGAGAACGATAAATCTGAAAATGAAAAACTCTGCAAGTTAACGACAAGTTAAAACATGTCAGGAATGTAGCTTGCTACAATGCAAAATGTTTCCTCTATCTAACCAGCCATCACAAGTAAGAGGTAATCAAAATGTTCCGCCTTCATAACGGTCGCCCTTTTGTTAATTGTATTTTTGTTCTCGTCATTATTATACACCACAAGAATTCATGATCATCAGGTTAAAGGATGGTTGTGACATTCTGGGCTGTAAAGAGTATTTTTAAAATAACTAACCATGACAATGTTATTAAAAAACGAAGAGATGGAGTAGTTTTACTTTTGCGGACCCTATATAAAGTACGGGAAACATAAAAATACTAGAATATATAGAACGGTTGCGCCTAGTATTTCAAAAAGAATAAAGACAAAGAATCAAATATAAGATACAAATCAAAGTCTCAAGGTAAAGTTTTGTTAACACAAAACTGTCGAGAAAGGGTGTAGATTCAATTGTGACTTATATTTGCCATTGTTGCCATTTGCAAATCGTTACAGATGTCGAAACAATTTTTTTTCCCCCAAATTGTTATTTGCGACTTGTCGTATTTTAAATATAACAAGATGAAAAGGTTTAGTTACATCTTAAAGATATTTCCGACCCTGAAACCGTTAAAATAAACTGTATGTATGATAAAACAAGTCACTTGCTACATACGATATATGACCTTTATACTAAGGTCAATGTCAAAATCAATTGTGCGCTCTCTATTTTGAGCATAAGTTTAGGTCTTTGTTATTTCTCAACTTTATTCTTGTACAAAAATAACTAATAATAATTGCAAAATAGTTGAACCATGTCACTAATTCGGTTTTTTTTGTTGGTTATATAGATTTTATTTGTACTGTTTAAATACGGGAACATCTAATAATTACCTTGTTCTTAGAGCAAAGTTGTTTAATCTAAAATGTTATCGTACACGTCCCATTAGAATATGGGTATTAACCTGACATACTGGTGTTTAGCAACATAATTGTTATCTTCTACTTTTTATCGTCTACGGAAAATGAGTGATCTGGTAATTATATTGAATAATTAGAATATACATCCATTATGTTTCCTCTACATCTTCGGGTAACTTGATCCATGCATATTCTAACTTTCAGACGTTATTTGTATTAGTTATTGTGATTGTTCGGTGTTGTATCTGTTTAGTTTATGACATGAAACTTTAAAACTTAACTTCATAGTAATTCATATGATATCTAGTCAATATCTTAGGAATTCCTTTGGAAACATAAAATATTCTAGGTCGTAGAAAAGAACATGTCCTATAGAAGAGATGCGACAGATTCTAGAGGGACAGTCAAACTCATAGATCGAAAATAAACTGACAACGCCATGACTAAAAATATAAACAGAACGTTTATTTTGTTGATATTGTACCTTGATATTAGAGTTTTCCAGGCGACAACTAATTTCTTGTGCAAAAGGAATTGAATAACTTAAAATTCAATTAGTTTATAATGGTATAACGAAATGTACAATATTTGCTATTCATTTTAACAATACAATCATCCGGTTTTTTTTGTCCCACACAGCTACGGGGAAAAGGGCTCTAAATTAGTTTATATACTGATAGTTCATTATTAGATATATCAAATATTTTTATCTTTATAATTTAACATTCAAATCATACCTCTTTTCCTGTAGAACACGTCTGTATTAAAACAGAAATCAATGGTATTAAATCTAGATTGCTATAGTATTATCGAATAACCACCACACTAACTTTTACAAAAGATTTTATGCAATATAAAATAGTGGAAGGATAACAATTTCATCATGATATGTTCATAATACATATATATATATATATATATATATAGATTATATCACTGGATCGAGTGTGATACGATATTTATCCACTCGAGACGGTTAAATTTTCAAATTTAAAAGCCGAGGCTCGCCAAGCGTATTAAATATTAAAAATTTAACTGTCGATAGTGGATAAATATCGTATTACACGAGCTTTGGTGGTTGAATCTGTTTCTCTAATGATTTTCAAACAATACGCGGGCAAACTTATTCCTTCTTTTCGAATGATCTGCAAACATGTGTGTTTCTATGTGACGTCATCAGGCATGGGCTCCTTTTTTCATGCCGTCACTATAGGAAATTCAGAGGAAAGCAAGAAAGTTCAACGTCATAATCGGATTTTAACAAATGACGAACCACATGTTGTTTAATTTTTTTTATATAATGGGTGCAGAAAGGTATTGATTGACAAAGAATTAGAGAAATCATTTTATAGAAAACAATCTTACATATAATAAAGCATTGTATCATTTTTGTCTTATCATTGCCGAACAACGTTACGTACATGTATCTGAATTAGTAACATCAACATACAGATGTCATATACAAAAATCTACAACCAGCTTAATCATTTGGATTTGATTATATAAGCCAGTACAATTTTAGAAGAAAAAAAAAACATTCATCAAATAATTTTACCCAATATTCCCATCGCTTTGAACCTAGACAAATTGTAACTAAATGTAGTTGTAAGTTGTAACTTACATGTAATATGTTATACATATAGTACGCCTATTACGAACTAATTTTTTTAAATTCACAAAAAGCACAGCCTTGAGTTGATTTAATATGTTAATGAGTACGGTGTGGTTATATATAACATCAATGCGCTATGGCACATATAAAATGTCAAATGCTGACCACAACAACTGTGCTGCACTCTTTAATATGTCAATCAAATAGTGACGATATTCTATTTTTAAATTCAGAAAATGAACACATTCAGCAGATGACAATTGAATTTATATTTCAGATACAGGTACATTTAAAATAATTTCAGACTCGATAGCCATTTATGTGTAATCAAATAATTGAGTTGGCTTCAACAAATTTTTAAAGAGGGGTGGATGCAACATTTTTTTCGATATGTATTTGAAACCCGAAAAGGACGTGTAGTTTCAAAGGTGTTAAAATACAAATATATATGAAAGTGATAAATACAAGTTTTCCCAACAACTGTAAATAAGATCGAATAATTGATTTTAATGGTTGTTCAGTGCCGGATTAAGGTTAAGGGACAACCATTTGAAGCATGATAAATTCATGAAGATAGACCTTTATAAGATGGACAAAATTACTTAACATCTAGTGACGTATATTTTTTAAGAATAGTATTTATTTCGACAGGATATTAACAGGAAGCAAACAAAATTACAGTAGTAATGTATATTCATTTCTATTAAATTTTGTTTAATTTTCCATTATTGACTTCTCGAAGGAGGAGGCCAAACTGTGTAATACAAACTTCTGAGATCGAAATTTGAGCACTAAACAGATAAGTAAAACGTCTAAATCGATGACATTATCACCATTTTTATATACATGTCCTGAACTAACAGTTATAGTTACCAACCGATTTTAACAATATCTACTTCCTCACAAGCTTGTGTTTATCTCAATGGTCGGTGTCGACTGATTTGGAACTTCTCATATTTTAATATCAATAGCAGCTTCATCACGTAACGCTCAAGTTGTTTTGTTTGAATATGTTGATCTGTTTGAGTGAAATTAAGCCTACTATAAAATATAGTCAGATGTGAAAATGAAAATAGATAAATGAATAACTAAAGATTGTTACACAGGTGTATTTACAATATCTAGCACTGATCGACCCTGTGTACCGGTGTATATCTAACTCAGATATTTCATAAATATCCCAAGTACATTACTAGTTGTGTATGACATGCATGTCATATTTTCAAATAAAAAAAAAATTATAACATGTATTAGTGAAAATGTTAAAGTTAAAATGATGAATAATGCGAGAATAAACCAACATAATCGTCATCTAATCACGTGTATCTCAGGAAGTGTTTACAACTTTTAATTGAAGATAATCCTAAAAAAAAAAAACAAATAAACAGTCACGTAACTACTTTACATATTATAATCTTAACTTCCTGATTGTCTAAACTATCACATAGAATGACAATCAAAATTAAACTGCGATTCAAATGTTCAGGACTATTTGTTTTTCTATGGCTCACGATAATACAAGGTAAGATTTATTTTAAAATTAGAAATGAAAATTATATTTCTTTGTCCTTTTTTAAATTTAGTGAAGCGTCTTGCAGGAAATGAGTGCACACGCAAAATATTGTACAGGGTAAAAGAAGGAAGTATTTAAAAGCTTATGTATTTTATGTGCGTTATTAGGTTAACATGAGCAGCTGTATTTGCCATTTGGAAACTTGTGGACAGAGAATTTGGAATAAATAGTTTCATTATATAGTTATATATATAAACAAATCATATACATTTATATGAAAACTAATTGTTTAGGCTTTGGCCTATTTACTTTTAAAGAATCAATTCGAAACGCTTCTTCTAGATACCAAGTAAAACGACTTTCAGGAAAAAAAAAAGAAAAGGATAATTATCTAATACAAGTAGAATGATCGGAGATTAACATTGAAAACCAATGCATTTTAAGCCATTTTTTCTGTAGTATGTACGCTTTTTACAGCCTAAGAGTATAAATAATGATATGTTGGCCATCCCCGTTATGTTGTAAGAAGCGTCCGCATGAATGAAATAAGAAATAATTTTATCTTTTGAAGGAAGGTTAAGTTTTACTCTCTTCATTTCTTCTTTGAAATATTATCATGGATATTATTTAGATCATTAGATTGAGATAGACAATCTACACTTCTATATTGTTATATTAATTCATTAGTTAGTTTTAAACGAATATTCTGTCTTTGTCAATGTAATACCTCGCAACATATTCTTGTTGAGGCACATTGTTGTATATTTATTTGTTACAATTTGTAATTACTTTCATCATGATAATGGTCCCCACGTTAATTTATTATTCAAATTTAAATTTGATTTCTATCATTCATTTTTTTTAAGATAGTGTATGTCATGCACTCAACTCGCAGAAATATCCAACTGGAATTGCAGCGATGGATGCACAAGCTAAGTGTGGCACTTCTGGTTTAGTAAATGATCAGTTAGTTTTGACTGAGATGTCTGAACTTTATGGTCTAGAGTTCTGGATAGGGCGGGGCATTTTTACAAGTTGACACCTTGGATAGAAATAATGGGTAAGTAAGTAATGTGTAATATTTTTATATATTTTAAATAGGCTTGATTTTTTTTTATATTTACATGACGAATAACCTTTTGAAATTTCTTCGTATATACTTTAGTTATAATGGTGTTGGTTAGTTAAGACAAGGGAATGTGGTTATGTTAGAGAGCATGTTACTCATCAGAGGGGATTGGTTGCTAGGTATCTTTAATGATTCTTTCTGATCGATAAACTAAACACTAAAGATTTTCAATTTCATAGAAATATTCATTACACATATATCAATAATACATTATTTGTACTGAGGAAACAAGACGTTTATTACATGCTCAGCAGCTCATGAGATTATATACTTTTACACAAATACCGTTCTATTAAATAAACGGCTCTGTAATCACTGTGTCTAAACTAACCAAGCAATTTATTTTTTAACAACAAATACATCCGTATTCTTTAGATTGCCTGTTACAATCATTCTTTACTGTCCAAACGCCAGTTGAGTATTCCTGTGAAATACTTCTGAGTTGCCAGGAAAATACTCAGAATATAATAAACAATATAACATAAACTATGACAACATATATTAATTATTCTATTAAATCAATTTCTTCAAATTTATGAAAAAATACATTTTAGAAATTATTTTGCTTTCATTCATAACCCTGTTTAATTCCTTTATAAACATATACAAATCTAAGCATTTCATATTTTGCTATGAAATATTGTATGACTTGAAAATGCAGAAATCTAAAACTGTCAAAAATATTTAAAACCATAATAACCCTGATCTGATATTTGGTATTCAAATTCTATATGTTTAACTGATATCTTATTTTTAAATTGAGTTATGTAAGAAGATGTTCCACTTTATCCCAAAAATCAATTAAATAAGAACAATATTCCTCTTCTGTTTTACAAAAATTACATTTACTATTATAAGAAATGTTCCATTTAAACAGTAACTGCTTTGTGGGAATAATATAATTTAGTAGTTTCCATCTAAACATTTTCATCTTGTTTTCCCTTTTAATAATTTAAATTTATTACATTGGTAGCAATGAATTACATTGATTTCCCAGTCAAATAAAAACCGATAATTTCACATGTGAAATTTACGTGGTTATTTCACTCTCTGACGTCATACAACAATAGGCGTTGCCAAGACGTCGATAACGTCGGATCAAAACAAATTGTGAATGCGTAGAAAAAAGATATAGTTCCTTACATTTTCTACATTAATTTTATTTAAAAAAGCCATTTGCCAATGTAATAAGAAGAATAACTAATCAAAAAATTCAAATGTCGAAAAATATTCAACTCGTGACCAATCAACACTAATAATTTACTCATGCGCTACGCGCAATCGTGAATTAATGTGTTGTTCGGTCACTCGTTGAATATTTTTCTCTATTTGAATTCTTCGATTAGTTATTTTATAAATAAAATCGTTTACAAATGACACATGTGGCTTGTTATATAACTTTAAATATCTTGTCCAAATATTGATACCATTTGGCTGTGTAAAGTTTTGATCTACTAGACTATTATACAACATTTTATCAGTCACATCTTTTGTTTGAATTTGCTGATTTACCCATCTCAATTTATCCTTACTAATGCTGATTTTACTCTTTATAAAAAATGTTTGGAATCAATGATATCTAACATCTGGTACGGTGACGGACAATCAACAGACATATAAAACAGAAAGGCTTTCAGTTTTTTTTTATTGTTATTTTTATGATTTGTACGGAAATAAAGGTAATGAAAGGTATAAACACGGATATTGCAAGACAAGTCACTTTGAGCACCTGAATATATGTATTTCTATGCATGAAAAGAAAGAAATGGGTCATGTCAAAATAGAAGGAGCCGGTTTTGTTAATGTTTTTAACAAAAAAAATAGGTTTTGTTTTGTTTTGAAACCACATATTTATGAGTATTCATCCTACGCCCTTGTATGATACAAATTAATACACACCTCTTTAATATGGTTTGGAAAGAAGCACGCTCAGTGAATATCACTACTGTAATAACTTTCTCTCTTTTATCTCATTTTTAGTTATGGTCTTTATTAAGGAGAACGCCCCTTTTCTTTGATAGCTAGAAATGATTATTAAATCATGATTTTTCACGATTTATATATAATTTCTTTAAGCATAAAATCGTCCAATAAATATTGCCCTTTGCTACGCTCGGCGGTATATATTCCGTCTTATGGTAGTACGTCCCCTTTCAAAAACTTCGATTAGTCCGTACGATAATCATTACACATTGGAGAGATAAAAGAACCGTTTATTTATAAACTAATTAACTACATAACCACTATTGCGTTTTCTGGATGGCCTGAGACTATAACACTAATTGACATTCTTCATAATAGTTACAAGGAGGAGTAAAACAAAAGTAACGCATTATTATTGTGATCCTTTGCATCACATGGACATTCGTTTTCTTAGGCGATGCTGCATGCATATACATTTGTCTTATTCTCTTGTTTCATTATGCACATTAAGTGTTCAGAATATTCTTCTTCAAACGATCATACTGCCTTCCTAGGTAGATTTGAATATTTATCAAAATATAAATATAAATATCACATCTCACAATCGTAAACAGTTATATATGTATGTATATTCTTCAAAATCATAAAAATAACATGACATGGACAGAAATTCCACCTGTTTTCTGTCTGTTGATGGTCCGTCATCGTACCGGATATAAGATACTATTGAGTCCAAACACTTTTTGCCGGGGTAGATAAAACACAGTGGCAATTGTCGATGCGAATCGTTTATGACTTCTTAAGTCTATCCATTTAAAACACGAGTTCTACGGATCATTACATGAGGAATAGGAAGTATACCGATAGTAAAACGAAACCTCCTATCCGGAGCAGCATAGTTCACAATACTATTTTTGTTTTATGTTTGATGCTCAAATTTACAGTACTTGTGAGAATGTGGTGTTTTTATTGTATTTCTAATTACTGATTTGACTTTCATGTATTTTATTTTGAGGCAATTGTGTTGGCTCTCTTTCTCTAGCGTACGGCATTTTATACCGCTCTAAACTTTGTTCAAAAGTGTAGAGATTTTCTTCTTCACATATCTCCGTTGATGCAATTTGTAATATCATTAGTTAGAAATCGCTTTGATTTGCCATTTGATTAGGGACTTTCGGTTTTGAATTTTCCTCGGAGTTCAGTATTTTTGTGATTTTACTTTTTTATATCAACTTATAAGCGCCACTGCTGAGTCTGATGAAGATGAAATTCGTATCTGGCGTTACAAAAGATAATCCTGGTATGTTTTATTGGTCTAATCAAATGATTTTTTCAAGACACATTTACGTAAAAGTAAAATCTCTATAATGAATTTAATTTCTAAGAAATAATAAAGAGACTATAAATGAGAAGGTTAACCATATATTATAATCTCAATAAAAAGATCTCTCAAGCTTATTATTACACCATTTAGTTGTTTAACAACTCGTTAAGCAGTCAAGGTTGTGCAGCAAATTTGATATAATTATGTAGTAATGCGTCACTAATGGTTTTTTTTTGTGGACGAAAAGGGCGTCGTCTGACGTACAGCATTTTAAACCTGGTATCTATTGTTAGTTTATGTACTAAAAATAGTTACGAATAGTCGTGAATAGGCAAATTGTTATGAAATATGTACTCTCAAATTTCATCCACAGTCATCATGGTCAACAAAAAAGAATACATGTGCAAAATTCGGTATCATGACTTGATGACTTGAATAAATTTTAAACAAATTAAAAATAAGTCTTCATTCGGGATTGAACATTTCCGATCAATGCAGATCCACAGAATAGCTTCGTACGCATATAACTTATAAGTGTTTACATTGTTTAACAATAACAAACATTTGCTAAGTGACGAGGCAATGACTTCATAAGTATTTTCAGGTTGCTTTCTTCTTGGGAATCCACCAACAAGAGTTTTCACGACGACATCACCTGGATCTTGTGAACAAGAATGTTCGACTGAATATTTTGGTTTTAGTGTAAATATTTTAATATGTTTGAATCCTTACTCACTAAGTCATATATAAAAACAAGGATGTGATTCCCAAAAACTACTCGAACAACATGAGACATTAAGCCACAAAAAAAAAAAACACACATTCAGTTTAGTAAACTGTAAAAATCACCGAATGGACTAATTTAAGCTGATAAAGTTCAACGAAAAAACAGTTATATAGGACTGCAACACACGTCAACGTCTTTTTTCCAGACTCCTGGTTTTAAATGATTACATCAAGATTAAAACGAGGCAGAGTTACACATGTTTTAAACGCTCTATCTTCACCTAACATTTGAAAAGAGTCTGCCAACATCAGTTAAACACATTTACACTATGACAATTTCACGGACAAATTATACTAGGTAGAAAAAAAAAAATAACAAATTGAAACCAAAATATCGTTCGAAATGTACAATATAAATAATTTATGGAATTTTGAAGCCACATTTCAAATTGTGAATAACCGATGTTTGCACAAAGTAACATATCAATAAGTACACATTCGACTAATAAAGTGTAAGGATGTCGTTGTAACTGCGAACAAAATGACTTTATGTAATGCACACAAAAAACACGAACAAAAAAACTAAAACAAAAAACAACAAACAAATAGGTATCGACACATATGTTAATATATTTTCTATGGTTAGTAGATACAAGAAGATGTGGTATGAGTACCAATGAGACAACTCTCCATCAAATTCACCATTTGTAAAAATAAACCATTACAGGTCAAAGTATGGTCTTCAACACGGAGCCTTGGGTCATAACGAACTGCAAGCTATTAAGGGCCCCACAAATGACTAGTGTAAAACCATCCAAACAGGAAAACCAACGATCTATTCTGTACAAAAAAAGAGAAACGAGAAACATTTAAGAACAACATCAACAAACGACAACAACTGAACATATGGTTGATGAGTAAGGACAGTTGCAAACAAATGCAGTTGCTTTAAACGTTTTAATAGGTACGAACCTTCACCCCTACCTCAAATAATAGTGTAACATCACAACATAGAAAGACACAATTTAAAATATATTAATTGAAATGACAGTAATGTCTATGTTTGCATATAAAGCGAAGCATAAACTGTACTTATAAATAACATAAGGCGACCAAGTGGTTGAACTAAGGAGGAACACATGATTGATAGGAAATAACTATTTAGTCTTGAAAAGTATCCCGTGTGCTAACTTACATAAGAAAAGAAGACGATACTAAGTCGAAATACAAATAACATGATGACCATGATGACAGATGTCTGATAATAAAAAAAATCATTGTATCTGCAGTGTACCGATGTTAACTCTCATAAATTCACTAACAAAATACAGATCAAATACCAAACAATTAAGAAATCGCACGAACTCACAAAAGAGCTAGACTGGGTTCGTCGGCTTAAAATGTCTAATTATATGAATGCATCACCTGTTATGCTCATTCACAGTCGTGCAAGGTGTGACATTCAGGAATAAAACACACAAGGGTAATGTAATGATATAATACTATTTTGTTATTTACAAACAAACTATATTGATTATCGGAGCTCCTTAAATTGGGTATCTAATATCGACAAAAAAATTATTAAAAATGGCTTTGTATGGACACGTTTTCTCATATTATATCATCAAATTGATTCATTCTAGTTAAGCATTCTGTGTAAAAAAACAACTTTGCACATGTCTTTTTGTTTTAATAGGAACAAGGATCTTGCTCGTGTTTCGATAGCGAAAACATACAGTTGAAAAGTTCTACAAACATTTCGTCATGCAAAACATCAAATGTTGAAACATTATTAGTTTATAAAAGTAAGTGGACATTTTCAAAAAGCTTATTATAAAATTAGCAATAAACTCATCATAGATACCAGGGTTGAAATTTTGTATTTGTGCCAGACGCGAGTTTCGTCTACAAAAGACACATCAGTGACGCTCGAATCTAAAAAAGTTTAAAAGGCCAAATAAAGTACGAAGTTAAAGAACATTGAGGACCAAACATGCACATAGGCGTAAAGACTATAATTATATTTTCTGAAAATATTGCACTGCAATACACGACACATGCAATTAGTCGGCACAGTCCTGAATATCAAGCTTACCTAGGAATAATAAGATTCGTGTTGCTTAAATTTAGTTTCCAGTATATTTGATTTTTCAGTTTTTATGGAATTCCCCGTTTTTTTTTTAATTTAACGTGGAGTTTTTTTGCAGTAGTGTTTTTGTTTTGGACCTGTGGTATGTGACTCACCTTGATTTCACCTTGACCCTCCGACCGGCATTCAATATAGCAAATTAACATAACCATGAATCAAAATAGTTGATTTTAGGTCAGGTCTGTTGTACAACTGTCCCATACATTTTTTAACTACTTTCATCGATTGATGTATCACTAATGGGGGGGGGGGGGGGGGGGGGGGGGGGAGGGGGGGGGGGGGAGGGGGGGGGAACCCGTTATATATATGCGTTTTAACCATTTAAATTATCATATGAAACAGATAGGATAAAATCGTATTTATATCAAAAGAATAATAAGCTAATGAATTTGTGTCCAACGTGATTCAAAATTTCATCGGTAAGGTCATATAAACCAGAATGCGACTACACTTCTGATGAACAGTGTTACATTTATCCACGTAATGTCTACTCTGCATGTTTTCATCAGATTAAAGTAGTAAAATTGAGAATGGAAATGGGGGATATGTCAAAGAGTCAACAACCCACCAAAGAGCAGATAACAGCCGAAGGCTACCAATGGGTCTTCAATGCAGTGAGAAAATCCCGCACCCGGAGGTGAGCCTCAGCTGGCCCCTCAATACACTAATGCCCATTACTGAATTCCGTCTATCCACAAAAAAATATAAATAGCACAACATATTGTTTGTTGGTAGGCAAAATAAGTTTAAACGTTGCGTTCGTGCATATTCATGTAAAATAGATTTGTTTAACATTGTTTTACTCCTAATAGAAAAGCCTCTTCAACAGAGTTATACGAAAAATCGAACTACATATGTTTTGCGGTCACTATCACGTATAAGTTTACCAATACGATACGCATTTGTCTCATCGTCCTTGCAACATATATTAGTATGACAATATCTTAAGTTGAAAAAAAAGCGAAATCTGATCTTTTAATTTACCGAGTTTTACTATTGCGGTTTGTGATATTTTGAGTGTACACTCGCATTGCGGGTAATCAAGTATTACATCAGAGGACAACCCTGTCGCCACACCTGGTCTCGCTCCGTTTTGGAATTCATGCGATTCCCTCA